>NW_028245609.1:0-20436 GCF_964263255.1 Lissotriton vulgaris | reverse complement strand
GCACTGCAATGTGCCCCACCAGAGAGTCAATAAAAGTGACATTCCAGTGACACAGGGAATTGTAATTGAGGCCCTCTATTGTGAGAAAGGTGTTATGTTATGTTAATAGAACTTGTAAAGCCCGCTGCTCTCCTAGGGTGTCCTGACGCTGGGTCCTCGTTACCTGGGGAAAACAGTGAGCTGATTATTCAGAGAAAAAACAGGTTTTGAAACCCTTCCGAAAGGAGATAAGATCTGGGGCATTTCTGAGGTGGAATGGAAGCTCGTTCCATGCTTTGGAGGCGCAGTGAAAGAAACTTCGGCCTCACCAGTTAGTTTTCTTAAACATAGGAGCTCGAACAAGTTTAGACCCGGAAGAACGCAGGGTTCTGTTGGGGACATACCAATTGAGCCTATGTTTAAGAAACTCCAGGTCAATCTCGTTCACTGCCTTAAAGACCACACAAAGGTCCTTAAACCGTGATCTAAGTGGGATTGGAAGCCAATGTAATTTCCTCAGCTCTCCTCTAACCAAGGCAAACCTAGCAGTGTCCGACAGCAGTCTGACTGCCGCATTCTGGATTGTTGCCAAACTTTATCACCTATGTTTTTGCTGAATTGAGCTTTAAGCAATTAGATGCCATCCAGATGGCAATGGAGCTCATAGATTTCTGAAACCTGCCCCCTGCTTCTCTTTCCGCTCCCTCCATCAGTGACAACACAATCTGGTAATTCAACTCTCTCAGCCGCCAACCAAAATGATTCCTTTGGGGTGTGTGAAGGTGCTCTTTATGAGGGTCCCATGGGACCACTGGTAGAAAAACATACACCTGACCCCAGCCCATTCTGCCTGAACATCTTTCCACAGCCCACCTGGCCCCAGCCTGGACTTGAGGAACCCCACAAGTCTGACATGTACCATAATCAAGTATTTGTTACACCTGTGCCCCTACTTCAGAGGTGGTATGGCCCAGTTCACCTCTCTGGCTGCAGGAAAGTCACTACATTTACTTTCAGATACCCACTGCCTCTGGAACATGTATAATTCATTATGCAGATCACATACCTTTCTCCATGACACTGATTCATAGTGAGGCTGCATTGCCATCAGACAGGTTCCAGGTGGTTTTACACTCTATGGGGCTTTGGTAAGTCTATGCTCCCAAGAACGCATAGGGCGCTCGCTCACCTTCTTCAGTGAGTAGACATGACGTCATGTTCCTACTTGTGAGCAAGTTCTTGGATGTCCCGTATAAATGGAGGAGGGACGTACCTATAGCAAATGTGTTCAAAGAAAAGAATTACTCCACTTTTCAATTTGTTGCTTCTTCCACTTGGGAGATCTATGTTTTATTTCAGATTCTTGTCAACCGCGCTTCATTTTATATCATCGGTAGCTGAGACTTTTCTGCACTCCTAAATGCATGTTCCTCAGGGCTCACACATGCGATTTTTTCAAATATCATAATTAAATTCCTCAGGCCATTGACTTTTTCTAAACGTTCTATTGTGTTTCCAATACTTTTCACATCTCCTTGACTTTCTTTAGCCTTAGGTGCCTCAAATTAAACTGAACTTGTTTACAAAAACAATGATCTGAAGGGCACCTTATTCACAGAGCTGATTTCTCCTTCTTGGCAAAAAAACAAAATTCATGTTGAGTCCTACCTATAATTAGTGCTGGTCGAAACTTTTGTTTTTAGCATGCAGTAGGAAATAAAAAAAATCTTAAAATGTGCATAAAGTCAGGCCTGCCAAGTATCACGCATCATGTGATGCTAACGCATTTAAGTGTGGTGTTCCGCATCACCGGACTGAAATGCGTTGTCACGCATAATGCATGTGTCTCACAGCGGACACTGGTAGTGCTAGCTGGCTGTTACAACTGTTTAGTGTGGCTGCCCGCCTGTAAAAATGACATACTCAGTGTGTGTTTGGATTTGTCTGAATTCTCACAGGCTACACAGTTTCTCACACATCTTTCGATTTCTATGTCATAACCAGGCCACCAGTACGAATTCCTTACTCTACTCTTGGTTTTTCCTATACCAAGGTGACCCTCGTGGCAGATCTCAAGGAGTCTCATCCGTAAGCCCTTTGGAGGAACAACCTTTCCGTTTCTCAAAACCAAATCACCTTATCACCTTCAACTGACAACTCATCCCTGAGTTCCCAAAATGGTCTAATGTGTTCTGGAATTTTTCTCTTTTCTGGCCAACCAACTCTTATGTGCTTCTTCCCCTCAAGAAGTGTTACATCCTCCTCCATTGCAGTTGACCACTCAGCACCAGAAATACATTGTAACTCTTCCACTAAATTTGCTATGCAAAAAGTGTCAATGTCTGTGATTTTCTCATCTACGTTTGGTAAAGGTAATCGACTTAAGCAGTCCGCAACCTTGTTTTTGATACCAGGAAGATACTCATCCTCATAGTTAAACTCCAACAACTTCATTGATATTCGTGACAACCGGGGGAAGCAACCTGAAGACCTTTAGTAGAAAGTACCTTTACTAAGGGTTTGTGATCACTTCTAAGGGTGATTTTATATCCCCAAATGTATTGTCTAAAATGATTTAAACCCCATGCACACGCTAGAGCTTCTCTCTCAATCACAGAATACCTTTCTTCTGTGTGGTGTGATCGAACGTGGGGCAAATGCTACCGTCACTTCTTTACCTTCCTTCGTAATCTGAGAGAGTACAGCTCCTAACCCCTTATTGCTTGCATCAGTGGTTACGATACTGTGGAGAGAGGGGTTGGACTGTTGGAGGGATGGGGCCTTGCAAATATCCTCTTTTATCCTCATAAAAGTTTCTTCACAGTTCGCATTCCACTCAAATTTGCTCTTTTGTTTGATAAGTTCTCTCAAATGTAATGTTTTAGAAGAGAAATTCCTCACAAACTTTTCATAAAATTCTGACAGGCCTAGGAATGCTCTGACCTCTTCTTTGCTCTTGGGTGAAGGGGCATCCCTAATGGCTGATAACAGTTCTTCTTTTGGTTTTATGCCACTACCATCGATTTCATGACCCAAATAAGTGACTTTGTTAGCTGCAAATCAGCTGTAAGTCCATGATGCTCAAGTATTCCTAGGACTCTGTTAAGTTTCGCATCATGTTCACCTCTGGTTGCGCCTGTCACCATGATGTCATCCTGAAAAATTAGGAGATTCTTTTCCCCCTTAAATAGCTCGCTCATCAGCCTCTGAAACATGGCTGCAGCAGAAGCCAAACCAAATGGTACCCTCTTGAATCTAAAACATCCCAGGGGCGTAACAAAGGTGGTGAGGCTCCTACTTCTGGGATGTAAAGCCACTTGGTGATAGGCTGAGCTTAGATCAATTGTAGAGAAACCATTTAGCCCCGTTGGTATATGACAACATTTCACTGATCTTTGGTAATGGAAATTGATCAACTGTAATGTTCTTATTGAGGTCGAGTAGATCAATACACAGACGGAGCTTCCCATTAGGTTTCTTTGCGATAACCAAAGGAGAAACCCATTCTGCTGATTCTACTGGCTCAATAATGCCCTCTTTTTGTATTCTCTTCAATTCCTTTTCCACTTCACTTATGATGGAAAATGGTATGTTCCTAGATTTGTGTACACATGGAACAGCATCCTGTTTAAGTTTTATTTCATGAACAAATCCTTTTAATTTCCCTATGTCTTCAGTAAACACTTTAGGAAACCTTTTTAACAAGAAATTATTGCACTCATCTTCGGTTTGTAGGATCAGAACTGGATCCGGGCTGTTTGAATCCAGAATTATTCCTAATTCTCCTTGATCGATCCACCCTAACACGGATGGACCCACCTTAGAGACATACAGTTTGCCTACAGTTTGGCGAAACTTAAACTCAAACTGTAATTCTCTGAAACCCAACATTTCGATGGGATCATAATTAAATGATTTAGGAAAAATGTCAGGGTTCTGTAACTTCTTGCCAATGACGGGAACACATTTTCCCAACCATACTGCTTCGTTAACAATGGTTTAGGGTGAGCCGGAGTCAGCGACTATTGAAATATCTACCCCACCAATGTTCATGTCACATATAGGTTTCTTCTTTTTGCTACCTCCATCATCAACATTCAAAACAAATAAATTAAAATCATCCTCGTCTGAAGATATAAAATCTGCTTGCTCATCTTGAATTACTGCTTTCACATTTCTTCCCCTATTCTGTTTCTTAGAACACATGGCACTAAAATGTCCAACCATACCACAATTAGAACAATTTTGTCTCACAGCTGGACACGATTTGTCATTTGCTAAATGGTATCTACTACCACATCTAAAACATTTTCTGTCATCTGAAAGTTTCACTTTATAAGTGGAATCTCTTCTCTGTACATAACTAGTACTACTGGGTTTGCTATTTATTTTCTTTGAACCTATTACTTTTGTCACCATGTATTTTTCCTCTGTAGAGGTTTTCTCTTCCTGCAACACAGCTTTGGCACATCTACCCGTTAATTCTGTACAGTTAACTATTTCCACCACTTCTTCTAATCGCAATTCACCCTTTGCCCATAATTTCTCCTGAACCTGCTTATTAGAGGACCTCATGACAACTTGGTCACAAATTAACTCGTCATGTAATGCCCCAAACCTGCAAGTAAGCGCCAAATTTTTCAACGCAGCAACAAAATCTTCCACAGATTCCTCTTGTGCTTGTCTGCGTTGAAAAAACTTAAACCTGTTTACAGAAATAGAAATAGTGGGTTTGAAATACATTGTCAAATCTTCTAATGCAACTGTGTATACATCACCTGTCCTAGGTTTCTTGTTAATTTGGTTGTAAATTTTCATGGCTTTAGCACCTAAACAATGAAGAAGAATTTTCTTTTTCTTCTCAGGGGTCAATTCTTCTTCGCCTTCAAAAGTGGATATATAATTCTCAAAATATTCCCGCCACTCTTCCCATTTAAGTGCACCATCTCCAGTTGAGGGTATGAAAGGTAATGGGGGCGATAAATTCCATACATTTCCTGAAGCCATGAACGACTAGTAGTACTATTTCTACTTTTATGACTAATCTATCTAAAGCTTGAATTTATGTTTCTTTAAAAAACAACTTTCTATACAGACCCTGGTTTTATAATTGTGCATACATGTGAATAAATTGTATTATTAAACTGGTTTTTTGTCTCTAGTCTCATTTTTTTCCTTAAGTATGTATTCACAAAAATTGTTTCTTTTGACTCCTTAAACCGTTTCAGAAATATCTAAAACAGTATATCATCCCAAATGCATGCCTAACCAGTACTTTATTTCCCAATCTTTTGAAAGGTGTGCGTGCCACCGCTGTGTTTGACACGCTTAATTCTTTAAATGTCAAAATGTGCGTGTCATTGTTGTAATACGCTCCAGAACACGAACTAACTCTATTATTTCCGAAGAATGGTGTGCGTGTCACCGTGACAGGACACACGCTAAATCCAAAGAATTTCCTCCTTCCAAAATGGCCACCCGACGTCGGAATGCAATGCGTTCCACTGACGTCATGCAAGTTCCTCACAGGAAACGTCTTGTCAGATGCGCACCTTGGAATGCTGACAGGAAAGCAAATCTGTCAGGAATGAGGCCATAAGGTGAATCGGTCACTTCCTCCAACAGTCACCAAAGCCGCTAAGAAAGGGAAACCTCAGAAAAGTAGAATGTTTCCCAAATGTCCAAGACTTCACCGTTTATTTAGTGGAAACAACCAATTTATATTCCTTCACACCGAGTAACGCACGGTGCCTTCTCCCAGCTTTTAACTATGCCGTTTTTATTTTTTTCTCTTTGTTTCCTCCCTTGAAACTCTGTATTTATCACAGGGGGGGGGGGGGGGGGCATACAACAACACTGGACCCGGGCAAAGCGCAGGATGTAAACAGTCATCCAGGAAACCTTATAGACTTAACGATGCATTCGTTGACTGGACCCTTGCAGCGCGCAGGATATAAACAGTCATCCAGTAGACATTAAAGACTCAACTATGCACTCGTTGGGCAGGACGTTGTCCGATTACGCTGCCTTCAGGTATGTACAGACTCTTCAGAAGGTACCTGATCTTAAGTCTTTAGATCCAGACCACAAGGAGAGCTGACTTCACTCTCTTTTCTGTCATCGCCTTACAAAAATATTTCCTGAAGACTCCGTGAAGGGCTGACGCTGACGAAACCAACAGGCTCCAACGCCGGCTTGCGGAAGGGAGATGAGAGGATGTCCTTAAGAGGTCGGAGACGTTCCTTGAACTCGTGACAGATGGCTTCTGGTGGGTTCAAAACGATGTCAGCAGTCCCGAATCGTCGCCACTTGTAAAAATGACATACTCGATAATGTAGGTAAACACTGCTTTATTGAAGCTAACATCAAATACTGACATCAAGGCACGTCTCCTCCTCAGAGCCTCTCGCAGCAACTGTCACAACCAACTGTTCTCCTACCAGTGACCTCATCATACCCCTGACGTCACAATGGTCATTGGCAGGACGCGCGTGCAGTTGATAGAGTGCGCGTGATGTACATTGCTGGGCAACCAAGATAAGTAAATACAACAGCTCCGTGTCCCCACCGCTCTCACTGGCTTAAACTGAGTTAAATTACAGCTGCTCGCAGGGTGACTCAAACTGATACAATGTGTCACCTTCTTGAATCCCCGCGGAGCAGCCGGCCAATCAGGTTGTGTGCTTAAGGACAGCGCGGGAGGGACGTCACATCCTGCTGCCATAGCCGGTACGGGAAGTTTGTAAACTAAAGTGCCATCTGCCTAGGGTTCTGCGCGGCTCCGCAAATTTATTCAAATATGGAGCTTGCAGCGTTGCGCTGTCTGCTGCAAGCAGCTCCGCACTGGCGCTGCCATGCGCTATCACTCAGTCATTTTACTTAACCAGCTAAATTCAACAATGCCAGACCTGAGAGTGCCCGACTCGAGGATTGAGCGACCCACCTGAGTAGCAGTGGCCACCAGGAGTCTGGGTGTTACTAGACGGCCAGCAGCAGGGCATGAGAAACACTGTCAGTTTCGGATTTTCGAGATGTTATCCCAGGTGAGCCTGGCATACACATCTAATATTCATTTTGTTCAGCATAGGCTGCGTCAAATGCAGATGATGTAAATTGATGACCCCGAGTAAATTTCACCGGCGGCGGCGCGGCGACACGACAGTGCCAACTGCCAGGACACACAGACACTTAAGTATTGACTCATGGCCGCCTGTTGCGCAAGAAGAGAGGCATTGGGGATCGGGGGCGGTGGAGCAAACTAAACTGCAACCAAGCGGGGGGACGAGGAGTGTGGCAGTGCTGAGTGTAGTGCTATCACAGGCCGGACCACCGTAGGCAGCTCAGTATTGGGGAGGCCGATCGGGATAGTGCATTGTAGAGTGTGGTCAGAGTGATGACCTCTGACCGACCGTCACACGTCTGGTTCGTTTGCAGCAGCTGTCAGGAGAGGACTCGGACTGGCTGCCTGAATTCTCCAAGCACCGGCGGCAAACCGAAAATGATTGCCTGGGAGGGGGGCGGATGGCACGAGGCAGCCTTTAGCCTGCTCCAGAGTCAATCGCCGAGGCCAGACACACAGTGCTGCAGCTTCCTGGATGAAGATCGGATTACCAAGAACCGAGTTAAGTAATTAAAGTAGTTACCACTTGCCACCCCCACTCGAGTCTCTGTCAGAGTACTAGATTAGTGCCCTTCAATTTCTGGTCCCCTGCAGTACGCTTAAGATCTTCTCAGAGTTTCTCCATGCTGAAATTAGTGTATTTTCTGCTGTTTATGTGCTTCCCTCATCTTTATGTTGCTTGCGAGAAAGTGTCACTCATAGGGCCTCATTTATGAGAAATGACGCATCACTGCGTGAAAGCAGCGATACGTCACTTCTCAGTGCGCACTCCTTGCGACATTCCTGATGCTTCATATTTAATGTATGACGCATCATGTCGCAAGGAATTACAGATACGTCAGTTTTTCTGACGTATCTGTAAGTGCAAAAGTGACGCATTGCTGGAGTGTGTCACAAAAGTGACGCAACTCCAGCATTGCGTCCTTTCACATGGGGAAAGCCCCATGTGAAAGTGCCTGGGTCAGTCTAACACCTGCTGTGAGGCAGGCGCAAGATTTTGACACAACGGCATCCTAAAAGTGACGCAGTGAAACCTCATAGATTTCACTGCGTCACTTCTATGACCCTTCCTTGCGTCAATACGCCTCTCTTGCATAGATTATACCTGGCGCAGGTACAATGTGGTGCAGGGGTTTACAAAGTGACGCATCTACCTAGATGCGTCACTTTGTAAATATGGCGCAACAAGGCGCATTTTTTACGCTGCTGGTGCGTCACAAAAAGTGGCGCACCGGCGGCGTAAAAGTGACGCACGGCCTCATAAATGAGGCCCATAGTCCCTGAAATGTCACTCATATTTTCACTGAAATTATGCAACTGTCACTCATAGCAATCTGAAACCTTGGCAGCTTTGTAAAGTGGATGGAAAAGAACTGACAGCTAACCAGTTCAAGAAGATTTGGGCGGTTTGTAGGGTTGAACAATCAATCAGGCAGAGAAGCACTCCTATTTTTCTTTGATTTTTAAACTGAAGTCTAACCTATTAAACAAGCGTATTAGGCAAGCGTGCTGCAGTGGTGGCACGTTTGTCTGAACCGTGCCTCAAATCAGACCACCCGACCTCGAGTCATTCCGGCTCGACCACTACGTACTGTTGCTAAGGTTGGTTACCAACACAATTTGCACAATATTAATTAACAGTTTTGAACTGAATAATTTTACATAACTATTGTAATACACTCAAAAAATGTAAACTCAACACATTTAAAAGCTTCTACTCCAGCTCTTTACTTTTGTTTACATGAATAATTCACCACTAAAACAATATATAAATATGCAAATGAATTTGTTCGACAGTCCGAAAATTATTCCAACTTTTCCTTGTGTGCCCAATGCATTTTGGGCCGAACGGGCCCTTCTTCAGGGGCCTTGGATCTACAAAATACATGTAACATAAATCTGTTTTAGAACTTCATGAAATTTTACACAAACAACTTGCTTAATAAACATGAACTACATTTAACAAAGACATGACTGCATCGGGTTAGTGCAAGAGGATACATATGAAAATAGATATGAAAGCATGTTTCATTTTAACCCATCCTTAACAAATGTACACTATTGCCAATATGGTTTAAAACAAAAAGTTAAAAAGAAGTAATAGAAACAAAAAAACAAAAAGGTGCACGTGAAAATCATCACTGACTCCTTCCTGAACCCTACACCACTTCATGAACAACTCACAGAAAAAAGAAAGAAATTCTAATTGCTACTCACATGGAGATCAATGTAGCTTGACTCAATTACACTCTAAAGAAACCAAAAACAGAGTTGAGGAGTTTTTAGACATAGATATCCCTTAATTTTTTCTACCAGAGTCTGCGTGTAGCAAAACATACCTTCCCAGAGTTCATAACACGTATCTTGCACCATTACTAACTTTCAGCCGCTACGAGAATTCTATCTGCAAAGGTAATAAAGGTGCACTGAGTTATCTCAGCCGTCCAAGCTCCCACCAGTCAAAATGCTCAAAATTACCCGGTCCGTCCTTATTAGGGGTGGGCGGAATTTGAGAAATTCACTTTCCCAAACCATCGCGAAAATGTAAAAAATCTCTGTGAGCACGTGGAAATATCGCTTTCCTGGTTGCTCCAGACGTGCTCTGACTCTCCTCCAAAGGGTGAGTCCCTCAGACCTTGATGGTCTGCACTGAAGCCAATCTTGTCATCTTACATGGGTTGCTGTTGCCAAGGCTTTTTGGGTCCAATCCGGATTCTGAAGCTGCAGCACTTGACATCCTTTGTGGGAAAGCTGGAATCCAGCGTCTGGTCCTCATGGCTGAAGCGTCAAGCTTCACCTACTTCACCTTAAATCACCCGACATCGGCTGGCATCTTCCTGTGGCCATCCTGGACACTGGCTAGTGACCCAGACTCTGTCCCCTCTGCTTTCAGAAACGCGAGTACTCCGGTGCTCCCGTGGGTCTTGACTCTCGAAGAGTCTTAGTCAAAAGGGGTTCCATCGTAGTTCACTCCTAAGTGTCCTTAATCTTTAAAATTGTAACTTGCTTTTCCTCCATAGAAGTCAATGGTGATTCCCGGCTGTGTTTAGACACTGCACGTGTCCCCCGTGTGTCTCCAACGTCCCTACCTTGGGTGGTTCCTGGTTTCCCCAGCGGTTCTACAGGCCCTAGGCCTCACTTCTATCCCTCACGGGGTTCTTATACCACTTTCTTAGTATATGGTTTGTGAGACCCCTAGGGCAAAACATATACTGTGCTAATTTACTGTGTGCTAATTAAGTTCTTGTGTTGTACTTTGGCCTCTGGCCTCATAAAGAGACTAAGGGGGTTGTGTTTACAATAAATACAAATATTTTATATATATATACCTTGTGCGGTGTATTTTCATTTGCTTATTCAAGAGATTATAGACTGGTAAAACAAGCTGCTTTACATTCCTTCATGACTTAGCCTGAAGGCTGCTCTCCACAGCTACCACTAGGATAGCTTTCTATAAAAGTTGTCTAAACCTACCATCAATAAGGGTCGTTTGGACTGAAGCAAGGTGCCCACTAGAATAGTTGACATCATACGGCAGGCCAACTTCTCACATTGGTGGGCAGCATGTGGGATTCCAGCTTGCATTGTTTTACCAAATAATCTTGAGAATATCATTTGAAAAATCACTAAAGGTACCATAGGTACATATAAATCAAGCTTAGAAATACAGTCCGTTCTACTGAACTTAGAAGTTGTGGGTGTTAAGGGCTTAAGCACACCCTGACCATACCTACTAGAGAGGTTTAGTAGGAAACCAAATAGTGTAGGTAGGTGCACACACCACACCTCACTAGAGTCATGTCCTCAAAGGAGGGACCCAGTGGGTCTGTCCCAGATGTCAGTGCAGAACAGACATCTAAGTATGCCACATTTCCTTTCGAAGAGTGAAGGACTTTGTGTGCAATGAGAAAATTGAGGCCAGGACAAAATCCTAATACTCAACGCCTTATAGAGGTGTTAATGCTGGATGATTTTAAGAAAGCATCAGACCCTGAGAGGATAGGCAATGGGGTGGGTACATCAGAAGAAGAGAACACTGGTGAGTTACCTCACCAGTACTCTGAAGATGATGAAGACCAGGTAGGTGACAATGACCTAGTCCTAGAGAATCCAGTTCTGCCTGGAGATGAGGAAGGCCAAAATGTGCCTCCCCTTGTCCTCCCAAGCAGAGTTGGTGGTGTGCCAAGAAGGAATAGATCACCTTCAGTGGAATGTTCTCATTCTGGTACATCTATAGGGTCTTCGGCCTCTTTTCATAGGAGGGGTACCTCACCTGAGAAGAGGGAACATGAAGCTAGAATGAGAGAAGCCACGCTTAGGATGAGGAGACAAAAAGTAGCCTTAGAAAAGGAGAACCTAGCTCTTGAAAGAGAGAGACAAAAGTTGGGGTTAGAGCCTCATGGTGGCAGCAATATGCCTAGAAGTAGGGATAGGTCTTATGACCATAGAATCCTAAACAAGATTGTCCCTCCTTATCAGAATTGGGATGACATCCACTAGTGGATTACTGCACTGGAGAGGGCCTGCAAAGTACAGAAGGTATCCCAGGAGCAGTGGGCAGCAATCTTGTGGCTCTCCTTTGCAGACAAAGGTAGAGGCAAGCACCTCACTGTAAGAGAAGAGGAGGCTGATGATTAGACGTTCCTGAAGAGTGCTCTGATAGATGGGTTTGGCTTAACCACTGAACAGTATATGTTGCAGTTCAAAGACACCCACAAGACACAGACTCAGGACTGGGTTGACTTTGAATATTGTGCTACTAAGGCTCTGGAGGGCTGGCTACTGTGCAGTAAAGCATGTGACTATACAGGATTGTATAATCTGATCATGAGAAAACACATTCTTAATAACTGTCAGTACCAGCTGTTGCATCAGCACTTGGTTGACTCTGATCTGACCTATCCCCAAGAATTGGGAAAGAAGGCAGACAAATGGGTCAGAACCAGGGTGAAGCAGAAGGTACGGAACCAAGGTGGTGACCAAAAGAAGCAAGACCAAAAGGGTGGGGAGAAAGGTAAAGACCAGAAGTCTTTACAAGGTCCCCAAAAAGCTTCTAATGTTGGGGGTACCCAATCTAAAAATAAAGAAGGCCCAAGAAAACCATGGTGCAAAGTTTGTAAGAATAACACTCACTGGACTAGTGAATGCCCCAAAAACGGGACAGCTCCAGCCACCATTGCCCCTAAGGCAACTTTCCCCCCTAGTACAGCTGCAAGTGGTGGTTCCCAGCAGAAGGGTGTAGTAGGGTTAACCCTGGGATCTGAGATGGGCTCTGGCCTAGTCAGGGTGCCAACTCAAGCTATTTTGGTCGGTATACAGTCAAAATATCGAGTTTTTAATATCGAGTTACATTAATATCGAGTTAAAAAAATAGAATGGACAAAATATCGAATGGACAAAATATAGACTACAAAAATATTGAATAGAATAGAATAAATATCAAATCAAAAAATATAGAATGGACAAAATATCGAAAGGACAGAATATAGACAATAAAAATATAGAATGACAGAATATAGACAACAAAAATATAGAATTTGAGGTTAGTTAATATTAATTTTTTAAAGTATTTTTTATGTTAGTATATGTGTGAAAAGTGTATATTTATTTAATAATTTATTTTAATTAATTAATTGTATGGTATTTAATAGTTGCGTAATATGATTCTGTAGATGGTTGTGGGTTTATAGGGGAATAGGGTGGGAAGTAATTTAATTATAATTATTTAAATATGTTAATTTCTTTATTAGTATTTATTTTGAATTAATTGTTAATTAATAATTAATTGGTAATTAATTAAAATATAATTGTTTATTATTATAATTAATTGATTAATTGATAAATATGTTAATTTTATTAATGTATTTTCTGTAGCGGGTTGTGGGTTTATAGGGGAATAGGGGGAAGTAATTTAAATATAATTATTTAAATGTTAAAATGTATTTATTGGTATTTATTTTGAATTAATTGATATTTACATTTTTTATTGTTAATCAATGAAAATATAATTGGTAATTAATTTTAATTAATTAATTGATAATTATGTAAATTGTCTTAATGTATTTTCTGTAGCGGGTTGTGGGTTTATAGAGGATTAGGGTGGGAAGTAATTTAATTATAAATAAATATTTTTATTTATTTATTGGTTTTGTTTTGTTGTAAGTTTTAATAATTTTTTATTGTTAATTATTTGTTAATTGGTAAATAATTTGTATTAATAGGTAATTATTTGTAATATTTTTTTGTATTTTTAATTGATTAGTTATTATACTATATAAAATTGTTAATTACTTTTAAATAATTAGAATTTGGTATTAATATTTAATTTATTTTTATTCATATATGAAGTATTTACTTTCTCTACTGTTGCACTCTCTGGAGTGTGAATAGTAATTTTTACCCCTACGCTGGTCAACGCTTTCCCTACTGTTGCACTCTTTGGAGTGGGAATAGTAATTTTAACTCTCCCGCTATCCAACGCTTTGCCTACTGTTGCACTCTGTGGAGTGGGAATAGTAATTTTTACCCATACGCTATCCAACACTTTCCCTACTGTTGCACTCTGTGGAGTGGGAATAGTAATTTTTACCCCTATGCTATCCAACGCTTTCCCTACTGTTGCACTCTTTGGAGTGGGAATAGTAATTTTTACCCCTATGCTATCCAACTCTTTCCCTACTGTTGCACTCTTTGGAGTGGGACTAGTAATTTTTACCCCTACGCTATTCAACACTTTCCCTACTGTTGCACTCACTGGAGTGGGAATAGTAATTTTTACCCCTACGCTATCCAACACTTTCCCTACTGTTGCACTCTCTGGAGTGGGAATAGTACTTTTAACCCTCCCACTATCCAACGCTTTCCCTACTGTTGCACTTTCTGGAGTGGGAATAGTAAATTCTACCCCTACGCTATCCAATCCTTTCCCTACTGTTACACTCTCTGGAGTGGGAATAGTCATTTTTACCCCTATGCTATCCAACGCTTTCCCTACTGTTGCACTCACATTTTTACCCCTACGCTATCCAACGCTTTCCCTACTGTTGCACTCCATGGATTGGGAATAGTAATTTTAACCCTCCCGCAATCCAACGCTTTCCCTACTGTTGCACTTTCTGGAGTGGGAATAGTAATTTATACCCCTACGCTATCCAATGCTTTCCCTACTGTTGCACTCTGTGGAGTGGGAATAGTAATTTTTACCCCTACGCTATCCAACGCTTTCCCTACTGTTGCACTCTTTGGAGTGGGACTAGTAATTTTTACCCCTACGCTATCCAACACTTTCCCTACTGTTGCACTCACTGGAGTGGGAATAGTAATTTTTACCCCTACGCTATCCAACACTTTCCCTACTGTTGTACTCTCTGGAGTGGGAATAGTAATTTTAACCCTCCCACTCTCCAACGCTTTCCCTACTGTTGCACTTTCTGGAGTGGCAATAGTAATGTTTACTCCTAGGCTATCCAATGCTTTCCCTGCTGTTGCACTCTTTGGAGTGGGAATAGTAATATTTACCCCTACCCTATCCAACACTTTCCTACTGTTGCACTCACTGGAATGGGAATAGTAATTTTTACCCCTACGCTATCCAACGCTTTCCCTATTGTTGCACTCTCTGGAGTGGAAATAGTGATTTTTACCCCTACGCTATCCAATGCTTTCCCTACTGTTGCACTTTCTGGAGTGGGAATAGTAATTTTACCCCCACGCTATCCAATGCTTTCCCTACTGCTGCACTCTTTGGAGTTGGAATAGTAATTTTTACCGCTACGCTATCCAACGCTTTCCCTACTGTTGCACTCTGTGGAGTGGGAATAGTAATTTTTACCCCTACGCTATCCAATGGTTTCCCTACTGTTGCACTCTCTGGAGTGGGAATAGTAATTTTTACCTCTGCGTTATCCAACGCTTTCCCTACTGTTGCACTCCCTGGAGTTGGAATAGTAATTTTTACCCCTAAGCTAGCCAACGCTTTCCCTACTGTTTCACTCTGTGGAGTGGGAGTAGTAATTTTTACCCCTAAGCTATCCAACGCTTTCCCTACTGTTGCACTCTCTGGAGTGGGAATACTAATTTTTACCCCTAAGCTATCCAACGCTTTCCCTACTGTTGTACTCCCTGGAGTTGGAATAGTAATTTTAACCCTCCCGCTATACAATGCTTTCCCTACTGTTGCACTTTCTGGAGTGGGAATAGTAATTTTCACCCCTACGCTATCCAATGCTTTCCCTACTGTTGCACTCTTTGGAGTGGGAATAGTAATATTTACCCCCACGCTATCCAACGCTTTCCCTACTGTTGCCCTCTGTGGAGAGGGAATAGTAATTTTTACCCCTACTCTATCCAACGCTTTCCCTACTGTTGCACTCTCTGGAGTGGGAATAGTAATTTTTACCCCTATGGTATCCAACGCTTTCCCTACTGTTGCTGTCACTGGAGTGGGAATATTAATTTTTACCCCTACGCTATCCAACCTTTCCCTACTGTTGCACTCCCTAGAGTGGGAATAGTAATTTTAACCCTCCCGCTATCCAACGCTTTCCCTACTGTTGCACTCTCTGGAGTGGGAATAGTAATTTTTGCCCCTACGCTATCCAACGCTTTCTATACTGTTGCACTCTCTGGAGTGGGAATAGTAATTTTTACCCCTAAGCTATCCAACGCTTTCACTACTGTTGCACTCTCTGGAGTGGGAATAGTAATTCTAACCCTCCCGCTATCCAATGCTTTCCCTACTGTTGCACTTTCTGGAGTGGGAATAGTAATTTTAACCCTCCCGCTATCCAACGCTTTCCCTACTGTTGCACTCTCTGGAGTGGGAATAGTCATTTTTACCCCTACGCTATCCAACGCTTTCCCTACTGTTGGACTACTGAAGTGGGAACAGTAATTTTTACCCCTACGCTATCCAACGCTTTCCCTACTGGTTCACTCCCTGGAGTGGGAATAGTAATTTTAACCCTCCCGCTATCCAACACTTTCCCTACTGTTGCACTTTCTGGAGTTACCCCTACGCTATCCAATGCTTTCCCTACTGTTGCACTCTTTGGAGTGGGAATAGTAATATTTACCCCTACGCTATCCAAAGCTTTCCCTACTGTTTCACTCTGTGGAGTGGGAATAGTAATTTTTACCCCTATGCTATCCAACGCTTTCCCTACTGTTGCACTCTCTGGAGTGGGAATAGTAATTTTTACCCCTACGTTATCCAACGCATTCCCTACTGTTGAACTCACTGGAGTGGGAATAGTAATTTTTACCCCTACGCTATCCAACACTTTCCCTACTGTTGCACTCCCTGGAGTGGGAATAGTAATTTTAACGTTCCCGCTATCCAACGCTTTCCCTACTGTTGCACTTTCTGGAGTGGCAATAGTAATTTTTACCCCTACGCTATCCAATGCTTTCCCTACTGTTGCATTCTTTGGAGTGGGAATAGTTATATTTACCCCTACCCTATCCAACGCTTTCCCTACTGTTGCACTCTGTGTAGTGGGAATAGTAATTTTTACCCCGACGCTATCCAACGCTTTCCCTACTGTTGCACTCTCTGAAGTGGAAATAGTGATTTTTACCCCTACGCTATCCAACGCTTCCTATACTGTTGCACTCTCTGGAGTGGGAATAGTAATTTTAACCCTACGCTTTCCAATGTTTTCCCTACTGTTGCACTCTCTGGAGTAGGAATAGCAATGTTAACCCTCCCGCTATCCAATGCTTTCCCTACTGTTGCACTTTCTGAAGTGGGAATAGTAATTTTTACCCCCACGCTATCCAATGCTTTCCCTACTGCTGCACTCTTTGAAGTGGGAATAGTACGTTTTTACCCCTATGCTACCCAACGCTTTCCCTACTGTTGCACTTCGTGGAGTGGGAATAGTAATTTTTACCCCTTCGCTATCCAACGGTTTCCCTACTTTTGCACTCTCTGGAGTTGGATTAGTAATTTTTACCCCAACGCTATCCAACGCTTTCCCTACTGTTGCACTCCCTGGAGTTGGAATAGTAATGTTTACCCCTAAGCTATCCAACGCTTTCCCTGCTGTTGCACTCTCTGGAGTGGGAATAGTCATTTTTACCCCTACGCTATCCAACGCTTTCCCTACTGTTGCACTCACTGGAGTGGGAATAGTAATTTTTACCCCTACGCTATCCAATGCTTTTACTACTGTTGCACTCCCTGGAGTGGGAATAGTAATTTTAACCCTCCCGCTATCCAATGCTTTCCCTACTGTTGCACTTTCTGGAGTGGGAATAGTAATTTTCACCCCTACGCTATCCAATGCTTTCCCTACTGTTGCACTCTTTGGAGTGAGAATAGTAATATTCACCCCCACGCTATCCAACGCTTTCCCTACTGTTGCCCTCTGTGGAGTGGGAATAGTAATTTTTACCCCTACGCTATCCAATGCTTTCCCTACTGTTGCACTCTTTGAAGTTGGAATAGTAATATTTACCTCTACGCTATCCAACGCTTTCCCTACTGTTGCACTTTGTGGAGTGGGAATAGTAATTTTTACCCCTATGCTATCCTACGTTTTCCCCACTGTTGCACTCTCTGGAGTGGGAATAGTAATTTTTACCGCTACGCTATCCAAAGCTTTCTATAATGTTGCACTCTCTGGAGTGGGAATAGTAATTTTTACCCCTACGATATCCAACGCTTTCACTACTGTTGCACTCTCTGGAGTGGGAATAGCAATTTTAACCCTCCTGCTATCCAATGTTTTCCCTACTGTTGCACTTTCTGGGAGTGGGAATAGTAATTTTTTACCCCCACGCTATCCAATGAAATGAAATGAAAAAAGAACTTGATTAAGCGCACTGCGGCCAAGCGGCTTCCTGGCGCTAGGGGTTTGACCAGACTCACAGAGGGGACTCGGGGAGATTAGCAGGAAAATGCCTGGGAGAACAGGAAAGTTTTGAGAGCTTTATGGAAATGAGTATAGATGGGGATGGAACGGATGGAAAGAGGAAGTCTGTTCCAGAACCGGGGGGCCAGCACCGAAAAGCGGGTGCCTCCCGTTCTGGATTTACGGAAGCGGGGGACGTGCAGAAGAGAAAGAGAGGAGGAGCGGAGAGTGCGGCTGGGGGCATGAGGAGTGATGAGAGATCCGATAAAGAGGGGAGCTGAGTGGGTGTGAGCCCGAAAGGCCAGACAGGCCAATTTAAAAAAAGATCTAAGGTGCACAGGAAGCCAATGAAGGGACTTGAGTGCAGGGGTGATTTGGGAAGACGAAGAATGAGGTGGGCAGCCTGGTTTTGAATGGCCTGAAGACGGCGGGTTTCATATGCGGGTATGCCCACGTACAAGCCATTCCCATAGTCAAGGCGGGAAGTGATGAGAGCCATGACTATGGTTTTGAGGGCGTCCGCAGAGAAATACCGAGAAATCTTCCGAATGAGGCGGAGGGACAGAAAGGAAGAGGATACTACGGAGCTGACGTGGGCATGCATAGACAGGTCATGGCTGACCTCGATGCCTAGGGTCCGAACAGAGGAAACCGGTGAAGGGGGGGAACCAAAGAAAGGGGGCCAGTGAACCGCGGACCAAGGGTTTGAGGGACCACCCGTGAGGACAAGCTCCGTCTTGTCCGGATTAAGCTTCAAGTGATTGATGCTCATCCATTCGGATATAAAGACTAAGGTGGAGCAAAATTTAGGAGGAGAATCAGAAGGGGAAGAAAGATCAAAGACGAGCTGGAGGTCATCCGCGTAGTTATACACAGAGACCCCCAGCTCGAGAAGAGAAATAATAAGAGGGTAGATATAAAGATTAAAAAGAAGAGGGGAAAGGGAAGAACCTTGGGGGACCCCACAGGTAACCAAGCGAGGAGAAGCGGAGAAGCCTGAGAGGTGAACCGCTTGAGACCTGCCCTGAAGAAAGGACGCAAGCCAGGAAAAGGCAGCGCGCTGGATGTCCGCTGCTCTGACACGGTCGAGAAGGACCATGCTTTCCCTACTGTTGCACTCTTTGGAGTGGGAATAGTAATTTTTACCCCTACGCTATCCAACGCTTTCCCTACTGTTGCACTCTCTGGAGTGGGAATAGTCATTTTTACCCCTACGCTATCCAACGCTTTCCCTACTGTTGCACTCAGTGGAGTTGGAATAGTAATTTTTACCCCACGCTATCCAACGCTTTCTCTACTGTTGCACTCACTGGAGTGGTTATAGTAAATTTTACACTTTCCGCATTCCTACGGTAAAATTATTGTAATTATTTTATTAATATTGCGTTTATATATGTATATATATATATATTTCCTGATTCCACTCTCAATGCCAGCATCCATACGGCGTCCTCAAAAAACGAGAGACGGACTCTTTTCAGTTTCAGCAGCCGCTGAAATTCTTTATTTTTTCAGTTATATATATATATAAATGTAAGGGTGGGCGTAGTTCGCGTAGTCGCACTACGCGAAGCCGTTCTCGCACTACGCGAAGCCGTTCTCGCACTACGCGAGCTTCGCGAGCTTGCGTAGTAGCTTGCTGGTCCCGTTCGTGAGCCGTTTTTCTTGCTCGGGAGCACGCAGTGCGTGTTCGGGGCGCATTCTGCATGTTCGGGGGATTGTAGCGTGCAACCTTACCCATGTGGTGGGCTATGGGCGCGGCCATCTTGTTTTTTCAATTGTCCCGCCCGCCCGCGTACCCTACTTCCTCTTCTGGGTCGCGAATAACGCGTTCGCGCGGTGCACGTCTTGTTCGGGAACACAACTACTTGTTCACTTGTTCGCGCGTCCAAATGACGTTATTGCGTTCTCACAGTCGGGTTGGATTGTGCGGCCGGATTCCAAACATCGTAGCGAACGCGACCGGGAGAGAAAAGCGAGAAAGCGAACACAGAACCACGGTAAGTCATTACCGCGCACGCGGGAATGCTATTGAGCGCGCCAGGAAGAAAAACTACTACGCTACGTTGTAGATTGCGAAGTAGGCGACAGCTTCGTGCGCTCCGCAAAGTGCGAAGTTGTTGAAACTTCGCAAACTCCGCGAACGGAGCGTAGTTCTCCACCCAGGCCTATATAAATGTATTAACAAATTAATTCGTATATTTTTTTTAAGGTTATTTAAGTTGTTTAAGTTTGTTTAAGTTAATTATATTTATTACTTAATTAATTTTTAATTAATTTCAAGCATTTTTAAAAATTCGATATTTTGACTAACTATTTTTTACATCGATATTTTTGATTAGATATTTTTGTACTTACCTGTTTGGAGATAGGAGGTCGATATTTTGGTATTCTATATTTTTACCTCAATATTTTTGTAACTCGATATTCTTGACCTCGATATTGTGTCAGTGATCCATTTTGGTCTGTGGTGGAGGCATG
>NW_028245608.1:0-54913 GCF_964263255.1 Lissotriton vulgaris | reverse complement strand
TGCTGCACTGCACTCTTTCTCGCGGACCCTTGCATCCTAGACACATGGGTGATGGGAGGTAAACAGTGAGGGCTGGGTGCAGTAGTCGAAGCTCTGTCTCCTCCTCCCTTTGTTCTTTTGACTCTCCCTCCCCTTCTCCCTTCCACCCACTCCCTCTCTGTCCCATTCTCACTATCTTCCTTTCATTCTCACTACCTTTCTTTTTCTCTTAGACATGGCACACATACTTATGTTACTTTTTTGTCTTGCAGGATTTGTACGCTGCTTCCGGAGGAGTCCCTCTCACTTATTTCATGTTATACTGTTGTTTCTTCTAATAAACTTGCATATCCATTTATTTGTGTTGTTTTAATAAAGGTTATTTTTTTACCAATAAATAAGTGAGTGTATAGTTCTTTTTCTGACAACACTTGACTGTAGTTTATTGTGAAAATCGGCTGTTTATAGGAGGTTATGAAGGTTATGAAGGAAAACATTTGTAATTTTGCGGGGCTCCTACCAAAGATAAACCAACAGACTATTACATAAAAGAAGCCTGCGTAATTCTACAACTGCAAGGGTTCTATGCGTGTATCACTTTATAACACCATGAGACTCCGCTTCATTTTTTTCTCTCCATTTTTACCATCCGGATCCGCTCTATCAAAGCGATACAAGGTTTTCCTCCTCTCACTTCAACAAGGCAAACAAGGATTTGCTATCACAGGTGGGTATATATATATATATATATATACATATATATATATATATATATACATATATATATATATATATATATATATATATATATATATATATATATATATATATATATATTCACTGAAAAAAACCATAGGTTTCACACCAGTTATAGTTAGGAATTAGCATTTAAAAAACCTATTAAATTCACTGAAAAAAACATAGGTTTCACACCAGTTATAGTTAGCTGCAAATTTTACTGATATAAAACCATTGAAATTCCCACGTTATAGTTAGTCGGACTCACTATAACTTGCGCGTGCAATGCACTGCTGATGACATCACATATTACATCACTCATGACATGGTCAGTGACATCACTCATGACACCATCCTTGTGACATAGTGACAGACCTCCTTTCACTATAATGTAACCCTTGAGACACATATTCAAAAATAGAAACTGAAATTTTTTAAAAAATGGAGATACCTATATCAGTTACAACAAGCAATTCAGTAATTCCACTATCTATATACACATCCACTCATTCACCAACAGTTCTATATAGTCACTCATACATATACTCACTCATCATATGAAGTGATACACCTATATATCCTGTTACACACCGACATTCATCCAAAAGTTACTCACACACATATTCACACGTGCAAATAAACTATTGGACATCCATTTATTTGAATATAGAGTTATACACACACTTCCACCTTACTTCTATTTAAAATTACACATATTTATTCTCTTAAACAATCACTTATAGAAACACATACTTATTTAAACAGGAACTCTTACAATCTCTTACTCTCACATATACTCACTTATATACATCAATATTCATATATACTAGATTAAAACATATGTAGTTACTGATAAAGACACTAGTGAGACAGTCATTCACTCACTAACAAACACATATAGACACTCATCCACCCATACAGTCCTGTACATATGTTGTCTTCAAAACACATACAAACAAAGAGTCAGTCACTCATGCATCTATGTGCTAAGTAATACCCCCACCAAACCATATAGATACTCATACTGATACTAAGAGAAACATCTAATAACCCATATACATACACATGAGTGGATGTGTATTAGATGGTGGTATTACTGAATTGGTTGTTGTATCTGGTATGGGTATATCCACTTTTTTGAAAATATTAGTTTCTATTTTTGAATATGTGTTTCATGGGTTACATTACACTGAAAGGAGGTCTGTCACTGTGTCACAAGGATGGTGTCATCAGTGATGTCATGAGTGATGTCACTGACCATGTCATGAGTGATGTAATATGTGATGTCATCAGCAGTGCATTGCACGCGCAAGTTATAGTGAGTCCGACTAACTATAACGTGGGAATTTCAATGGTTTTATATCAGTAAAATTTGCAGCTAACTATAACTGGTGTGAAACCTATGTTTTTTTCAGTGAATTTAATAGGTTTTTTAAATGCTAATTCCTAACTATAACTGGTGTGAAACCTATGGTTTTTTTCAGTGAATTTCATAGGTTTTTTAAATGCTAATTCCTTACTATAAGTTTCACTTTATAAATAAGACTGTTAGCACTCTAGTTGTTCTTTTTAACACTCTGGTACATTCTGTCATTGGGCTACAGTTGTGCTACATCTAGTTGAATTTTGGGCTACATTTACAATTTTTGATCTCTGGTGGCCATCTTTGGGCTTCATTGGGCTACTTTGGGCTACATTTGGGCTACATTTTGGCTCTAACATATATTAAGCCCAATGTAGCACAATACATATTTTTATAAAGTTAATTTTTTTACAAACCACTTCAGAATAGGGCTACCTGTCTCTACAATTATCCCATTTTTTTTTTTTTAATTTTTGGGGGGAGCGCTCCCAGAGCGCGCCCCGGAGTGCGCCCCGAAAAGCGTATTTCTGAAAAGCGCCCCCGGGCGCGCTCCGGGGAGCGTCTCGTGAGCGCCAATATCGCAAACGAAAACATGATCGTGACGTATCGCGTAGCCGCGACCGCGTGATACGCACGGCGTAAGCGCACCCGGAAGTACTCGAACGAATACGATCGCAAAACGTAAACTTCCGACGCGCTTACGCTGCGCGCCCCCGTGCGCGTAGCGTAAGCGCGTCGGGTCATGTGAGCAGAAAATAACACTTTTCATTGGTTCATAACAGTTTTAGTTTCATAATGATGAAGCCCCTGGTCTTGTGACCTGAAAATAACACTTCTCATTGGTTCAGGACAGTTTTGTTTTCCAAATGATGAAAGCCCCCACCTTTTTTCCTTATTCTGACTTTGTCCTTTGACTGAGGAAGATCTGTTTGGAACTCTCTGTACCTTTTTGTACTTTAAAATGGCTTCAGTAGCAGCAGCAGCAGGTGCATCTCAGCCACCACCACCACCACCACCACCAAGAGGACCAGCTCCAAATTATATTGGTGGTCAAGAACAGGAGGAGGAGGAAGAGGAAGAGGAGGAGGGGAGAAGAAGATGGCTGCCTGAAGAAAACACACCTTATAAACCCAAACCACACTTCATTTGGCAGTTTTTTTCATTCCCAGAGGGGCAAAAAAAGGTGAATGCGCCCAAAGTCACTTGCCTCATCTGCGATGATGAACTTTCACGGGGCAACCCAAATAAGAAATATTCTTTTGGTAACTATACCATGATTCGGCACATGACAAGAAAACATCCAAACAACTACTCTCGCGCAGAGTTCCGGGAACTGGCCAGTAACCTCCCCCAGTCATCAAGGACCCCCTCCCAAAGAAAACAACCCTCTTCCTCGCAACCAGAAACATCTGAGGTGATGCCTACCATTCAGCCAAGATTTGCTGATTTTAAAATTACTTGTAAGGCTTGTGGCAAGCTTATCTCCTATGGGGAACAAAGTGTTAAGCTCATCGTCCTTGCAGGCGATAATCACAAGTGCCCCAAAAAGAAATAATTTTTTGGTTTTTTTGTTTTTTTGCTCCAGTTGAGCCAGTTTCAATTCCCTTTTTTTGTTTCTCCCCCTAAAAAATACAAAAAAAATATAAAACTGTTTTGAAAAGCCAAAAAAAGTTTAAAAAGTTCCAAAAACACAAAAAAAATATAAAACAACAAAAAGAAGAAAAAAAAAAGTTCTTTTAAGAACTACCTCCAATTTCTAAATGAAAACTTCATTTTTTTAAAACTCTGTCATCTTTTTCCCTCATTTTACGCTCCCCGGTGCGCTACCTGGTGCGCGCACCGAGCGCTTCCCCCGCGCAAAACGAAAAAAAAAAAAATAAAATAAATGCCCCGCGGGGCCCTTTTATAGCCCCCACATCAAACCTAGGGGGTCAAAGGGGTCTATCCCTGACGCCTTATGGTCAGTTCCCACTTTGTTTTAGCCACCTCTTATGTCTCGATTTTACCGAGACACAAGATGGCGACCGCTCTGGACTGTTTAGAATGTTTACAGACACCCGAGAGCCAATCAGCTTTCCATGCGCACCTCGCGTGTCGCGCCTGGAGCGCACTCCGGTGCGCGCACCTGTGCGCTGCTATAGATATATATATTTTTTTGAACCTAAATTACTCAAAATCCACTGGAGCACATATCTTGAGACATAGCAAAGGCACATCGGGCTACCAGTCCCTACAATTTTGCCAAGTTTGGTGGAAATCCATTCAGCCGTTCGGGCTAAAAGTGAAATCGACCGCCCTATGGAAATTAACATGGGGAAAACGCGTTTTGGGACCCCCCTTTTATCTCGGCCCCCGCTTGACGAATCCCCCCCAAACTTTCAGGGAAGGACCGGACCGCCATGAGACCATTTTCCTGAAAATTTCAGGCAGATTCGTCAACCGGCGCCAAAGTTATTCAAAATAGAATGTTGAGATTTAACATTGAAAATTATCCTAACTATAACTACCTACTGGCGACCGCCAGTAGGTAATATATATATATATATATATATATATATATATATATATATATATATATATATATATATATATATATATATATATATATATATATATCTGCACGTTCCTCCTCTCATCCGTGGCTGGCACTCTGGTATCCGTTTCAAAAATGTATTATACCAAACCCCCCTCACCCCAAACAGACGCGTTTCGCCTTTGCAGGCTTCGTCAGTGTTACGTTTGTGCCAAGTATGAGTCACCATTTTAAACCTTTAGCCAGTCTGACATAATCATGGACATAGAAGACGGCTACTGACATTCAAAAAGATGGTGGTCATCTTGTAACGTGCAAATTGCATTGAAATATACATGGCTTTAAATGGTGACATTAAATAAAGTGCGTAGTGCTCATTTAAAAACATATAACACAAAAGTTTCATTAAAAAAGTTTGTAAACACAGTACATTCTGTAAATGCAATCAATTCAACTATTTCATATATCTATATAAATTCTATTTTTGGCATCTTTCATAGATATTTACCAATAAAATGCAGAATTGATAGGATAAGTCTTTCCTATAATGCATTACATTAGTTGTGCAGCCCTGAATGGGCGATTGTGTTACAGCACAAGTTTCCAAACGGGATTCCTGGTTCAGCAGTGGAGTGTTGTTATTATCCCTAGGGTATGTTAGATGGATACATTTGACCCTGGTGCCCCATGTGTCAGACTATATGTGAACTAAAGGTGAACCCATAGTTCTTTATTGTTATTGAGGCCCCACAGAGTCATGGTTTTGAGACTGATGATGCACTTTGACTCAAGAATGCGTAGGGTCTTGTCTCTGTCCCCTTCCCGTTCCAATTTGGGGGCCTGATCTATACAGTAAAAACTAAGTTTCTCCCAGTCACTTTGATGGTGTTCGGCAAAGTGGCGGGCAACGGGATATGTCTTGTCGTTATTAGTAATTGCCCGCATATGCTCCAGGACTCTTAGTTTGGCAGGTTTCATGGTGCTGCCGATGTATCGCAGCTTACAGGGGCAGGTTAAACAGTAAATGGTGTATTCTGAGTTGCAATTTAGCAACTGTTTGATTTTTATGTTGGGTTTCTTTTCACCAGTACGGTTAGGGTAGTCTGACACTTTGCTGCTGAATCTACATGCCTTGCATTTTAGACATGGAAAAAAGCCCATTGATTTAGACAGTTTGATGGGTTGGACCATTGTTCTAAAATGGCTGCGGACTAGATGATCGGTCAGAGACGGACATCTTTTATATGTAATTAATGGTCTCTGTGTCATGTGGTTTTTTAATGTTTTGTCCGTGGTGAGTACGTGCCAGTGCTTCTTAAAGATGTTCACAATTTCCCCCGATTTGGTATTAAATTCGGTAATCATTCTCACCTCATCAGGCACATCTACTTTTAATTTTGGTGCCAGGAGATCCCTCCTGTTAATGCCTGAGGCTTTCATACTGGCCTGTTGTAAGATGTTCTTATTGTACCCTCTTGTCTTAAACCTCTCTTTGGCATCCTTGCTGGCCTGCATGTAGTCTTGTTCTAAAGAACAATTCCTCTTTAGGCGGAGAAATTCGCCGTAGGGCACATTCTTCACCAGGCTCTTAGGGTGGTAGGAGCCAGCATGCAGTATCGCATTGCCCGCCGTCAGCTTTCTATATAGGCGGGTTTGTAAGGTGTTATTGTGTACAAATATTTCAAGATCTAAATAGTTGATGCTGCTAGTACTAATGGTGCTGGTGAATCTTAGATTGAGGTTATTTGTATTGATGGTAGCAATGTAATTTTCCGCAGACAGACGATCACCATGCCAGATAATAAACAAATCGTCTATATATCTGGTCCACATTAAAATTCTTTCAGTCCATATACCATTGGTATCCTTCCAGGCCTCATGCTTCTCCCACCAGCGGACGAACAAATTCGCGTAGCTGGGAGAAAAGCACGAGCCCATGGAAGTACCTCTCTTTTGATTATACATTGTCCCATCAAACAGAAAGTTGTTGTTCTACATGCAGAATCTAATCATGGAAAGAATCATGGCACTGTGACTACTAAAGTGATCTGGTTTTTGATCTAAGAACCACTTAATGGCAGTCAGACCCTCCTCATGGTTAATGCAGGTGTATAGATTGACAACATCTAATGCTATTATTAACATTTCAGAGTCCCATGTAACACTATCCAAAAAATAAATACATAAATAAATAAATAAATAATAATATATATAATATATTCACTGAAAAAACCAAAGGTTTCACACAGGTTATAGTTAGGAATTAGCATTTAAAAAACCTATGAAATTCACTGAAAAAGCCATAGGTTTCACACCAGTTATAGTTAGCTGGAAATTTTAATGACATAAAACCATTGAAATTCCCTCGTTAGAGTTAGTTTGACTCACTATAACTTGCGCTCATGCAATGCACTGCTGATGACGTCACATAATACATCACTCATGACTGGTGTGAAACCTATGGTTTTTTCAGTGAATTTCAAAGGTTTTTTAATAGCAAATTTCTATAGGTATGAAATGTAATATTTTTTATAATGAATCCTATATTGTATATTTATGTAATACTATTTTTTTAATGCATATTGTTCATGTTTTTTTTGCCCTGGAGCGCTCCCGGTGCGCGTTCCGGTGAGCGCACAGGTAAGCGCAGTCTTGCTTCGCGCCCCAGGGCGCTTACCGGTGAGCGTCCCGTTAGCAGTTTTGCCGCGAACAAAAACATCATCGTGACGTATCGCGTAGCCGCGTCCGCGTGATACGCATGGCGTAAGCGCACCCGGAAGCACTCGAGCGCATACGATCGCGCTACGTAACCGTCCGACGAGCTTACGCAACGCGCCCCTGGTTGCGTAGCGTAAGCACGCCGGGTCATGTGACCTAAAAATAACACTTTTTATTGGTTCAGGACAGTTTTCGTTTCCAAAGGATGAAAGCCCTGGTCATATGACCTGAAAATAACACTTTTCATTGGTTCAGGATAGTTTTTTTTCCTAATGATGAAAGCCCCCACCTTTTTTCCTCATTCTCACTTTGTTGTTTGAGTGAGGAAGACCTGTTTTCATTCATTGAGAAATGGCTACAGTAGCAGCAGCAGCAGGAGCATCTGCACCACCACACCACCACCAACACCACAAGGACCACCAGAACACCACATTGGTGGTGAAGAAGAGGAGGAGGAGGAGGAGGAGGAGAGGACGTTCTTTCCTGAAGACAATCCCCCTTACTAACCAAGAGAGCACACTGTGTGGGAGTTTTTTAAATTCCCAAGAGGCCAGAAGAAAGTCAATGCAGCAAAAAAGACTTGTCTAATCTGTGGCTGTGAACTTTCCAGGGGGAACCCTACAAAAAAATATTCTTTTGGTAATCACACCATGATTCGCCACATGCAACGCAAGCATCCTAACAACTATTCTGCGACAGAGGTGAGAGAACTCTCCAGAAACCTTCCCCAATATTCTTCCAGAACCTCAACAAGCAAAGAAACCACTCCATTGGGTCCAGAGGCAAGGGAGATGGTCCCAAACATCCAAACCAAGTTTGGATGTTTTAAAATTGTTTGTATCTATTGTGGGACTACAATTACATATGGCGAAAAAGTATAAACCTAATCAACCGTGCAGGAGATAACCATATCTGCAGAAAAAAACTTAATTTTTTTCCTGATTTTTTTTACTCCAGTTGAGCCATTTACAATTCCCTGTTTTTTGTTTCTCCCCATATAAATTACAAAAAAATATAAAACTGTTCATAAAAGCCAACAAAAAGTTAAAAATGTTCAAAAAAACAAAATATAAAACAACAAAAAGAATTAAAAAAAACAGTTCTTTTTAGAACCACCTCCAATTTATAAAAAAAATGCTTAATTTAAAAAAAAATCTGTCATTCTTTATTCCTTATGGTACACTCCCCGGTACGCTCCCCGGTGCGTGTACCGGGCGCTCCCCCGCGCAAAACGGAAAAAAAATATATTTTTTTCCCACTCGGGGCCCTTTTATGGCCCCCACATCAAACCTAGGGGGTCAGGGGGGTCTACCCTGCCCCTTTTGGTCATTTCCCCCTTTGTTTTTGCCACCTCTTGTGTCTCGATCCTACCGAGACACAAGATGGCGCCGCTCCGGACTGTTTGGAATGTTGACAGACAACTGAGAGCCAATCAGCTTTCCGAGCGCTAACTCACGTAGCGCGCTGGTGCGCGCCCCGGTGCGCGTACCAGGGCGCGCTTATAGATATATATATTTTTTTTAACCTAAATTACTCAAAATCCACTGGAGCACACATCTTGAGACATAGCAAAGGCACATCGGGCTACCAGTCCCTACAATTTTGCAAAGTTTGGTGGAAATCCATTCAGCCGTTCGGGCTAAAAGTGAGTTCGACCGCCCCTTGGAAATTAACATGGGGAAAACACGTTTTGGGACCCCCTTTTATCTCAGTCCCCGCTTCATGAATCCCCCCCAAACTTTCAGGGGAGGAGCGGAGCGCCGCAAGGCTAATTTGAGGAAAATTTCAGGCAGATTCCTCAACCGGCGCCAAAGTTATTTCCAATAGAATGTTGTGAATTCCCTATACAAAATAATCCTAACTATAACGACCGCCAGTAGGTAATATATATATATGTGTGTATATATATATATATATATATATATATATATATATATATATATATATTACCTACTGGCTATCGCCAGTAGGTATATATAGTTAGGATTAATTCCCTATGGGATTTTTGAAAATTCTATGTCTAATAACTTTGGCGTTTGTGGACGGAATCGGCTGAATTTTTCAGGAAAATGGCACATTTCGTTTCTGAGCAGCCCCCGAAAATTTGGTGGGGTTTCGTCAAGGGGGGGCCGAGAAAAAAGGGGGGTCCCAAAACGCGTTTTTCCCATTCATTTTTCCATAGGGCGGTTGGACTCACTTTTAGCTCGAACGGCTGAATGGATTTGCACGAAACTTGGCAAAATTGTAGGGACTGTTAGCCCGATGTGCCTTTGCTAGGTCTCAATATATGTGCTTCAGTGGATTTTGAGAAATTAACGTTTAAATCAAGATATATATCTGTAACAGCGCTCCGGGCAGCGATCCGGTCCGCTTACTTTTCGCGTTTCGGAACTTTGCGCGCAGAAAGCTGATTGGCTCTCCGGTGTCTGTCAACATTCTAAACAGTCCAGAGCGGCCGCCATCTTGTCTCTCGGAAGGATCGAGAGAGAAGAAGAGGTGAAAAACGAAGGGGGAATTTAATGAAAGGGGGCAAGGTATCCCCCTCTTGACCCCCTAGGAATGTTGTTGGGGTTATTAAAGGGTCCCGTGGGGAAAAGAAAAAAAAAATGATTTTTCACGGTAGAAGCGCTTACCGGGCCGCGAACTGGGCCGCAAACTGGTAGCGAAACGGGAATTCGCCATTTTGTGCTTCGTTAATTAAATTACTAGGTATAAGGGGGTGCGGGAGACGTATCCTAATCCCCTATGTTTCCTGAGGGTGGCTGAGGAGGCTGATATATGTTGATACATCTCTTCCAGCGGCTGTGCGTGAGCTTTTTTTTTTTTTGCTGCGTGACAGTCCGGAGCGGCCGCCATCTTGTCTCTCGGTAGGATCGAGAGAGAAGAAGAGGTGAAAAACGAAGGGGGAATTTAATGAAAGGGGGCAAAGTATCACCCTCTTGACCCCCTAGGAATGTTGTTGGGGTTATTAAAGGGTCCCGTGGGGAAAAAAAAAAAAAAGATTTTTCACGGTAGAAGCGCTTCACGGGCCGCGAACTGGGCCGCAAACTGGTAGCGAAACGGGAATTCGCCATTTTGTGCTTCGTTAATTAAATTACTAGATATAAGGGGGTGCGGGAGACGTATCCTAATCCCCTATGTTTCCTGAGGGTGGCTGAGGAGGCTGATATATGTTGATACATCTCTTCCAGCGGCTGCGCCATCTTGCCTTTTTTCCAATGCCACAATTTTGTCGTGCACGGCAGCCATTTTAGATGCCAGGCTGGTCCCAGGCTATCACCTACCCCTGCGGATGTAGTTTATGGCCCCAGCTGTAGAGAATTCAGACATGCCAACCCTCCCGATTCAGGCGTGTGACTACTGATTTCAGTGCTAGTCTCCCGCCTCCCGATTTCTGCAAGCAAAAACCCGGGGGCATATTACGAACAACTAGCGATAATTTTTGTCTCTAACTTGTTTAGAGACAAAAATTATCGCCGCACATCGGCGATTTTTATCGCAGATAAACCTTGCTATTATCGCAGAAAAGTCCGCGATATTCATGTATTATCGAGCAAATGCTCTTAGCCATGTTATCCACCTCCCATTGGATAACATGGCTTAGAACTGCTCAGGGCAGGTGTTAGATTTTGGAGATATTCGCGCTTAGCGCGAATATCTCCAAAAGTTGGTAATAGGATCCCTTGCTTTCAGCCACGGTTTGCTGATTTCCGTATAACATGTATACATTGTGGTAAGACCATCTCCTATGGTGAACTCAGCATAAAGCTCATCGTCCTTGCTGGGGACAACCACAAATGCCCCAAAAAACCCTAATTTTTTCTTATTTTTTTTTCTGCTCCAGTTGAGCCATTTTCAATTCCCTGTTTTTTCGTTTATCCCCATAAAAATACCACAAAAAAAATAAAATAGTTCATAAAAGCCAAAAAAAGTACAAAATGTTCCAAAAACACAAAAAAATATAAAACAACAAAAAGTAGAAAAAAAACAGTTCTTTTTAGAACTACCTCCAATTTATAAAAAAAGGCTACATTTTTTAATAACTCTGTCATTCTTCTTTCCCCATGGGCCACTCCCCGGTCCGCTCCCCGGTGCGCGTACCGGGCGCTTCCCCCGCGCACATAAAAAAAATATATATATTTTGCACCGCGGGCCCTTTTATAGCCCCCACATCAAACCTAGGGGTCAGGGGTTGTCTACCCTGCCCCCTTATGGTCATTTCCCCCTTTTTTTTTCCACCTCTTGTGTCTCTATCCTACCGAGACACAAGATGGCGGCCGGTCCGGACTGTTTCGAATGTTTACAGACACCCGAGAGCCAACCAGCTTTCCGTGCATAACTCGCATGTCGCGCCTGCTGCACTCCCCGATGCGCGTACTGGGGCGCGGCCATAGATATATATATATTTTTTAACCTGAATTACTCAAAATCCACTGGAGCACATATCTTGAGACATAGCAAAGGCACATCGGGCTACCAGTCCCTACAATTTTGCCAAGTTTGGTGGAAATCCATTCAGCCGTTCGGGCTAAAAGTGAGTTCGACCGCCCTATGGAAATTAACATTGGGAAAACACGTTTTGGGACCCACTTTTATCTCGGCCCCCACTTGACGAATCCCCCCCAAACTTTCAAAGAAGGACTGGAGCTCTGCGAGGCAAATTTGAGGAAATTTTCAGGCAGATTCGTCAACCGGCGCCAAAGTTATTCCAAATAGAATTTTGAGATTTTGCATTGAAAAAAAGTAGGTCCTAACTATAACTACCTACTGGCGACTGCCAGTAGGTCATATATATATATATATATATATATATATATATATATATATATATATATATATATATATATATATATATATACATATATAACCTACTGGCAGACGCCAGTAGGTAGTTATAGTTAGGACCTACTTTCCATAGGAAATCCACAACATTCTATTTGGAATGACTTTGGCACCGGTTTACGAATCCTCCTGAATTTCTCCGAGAAAATGGCCTGCTTGGTTCCGCTCCTTCCCTGAAAGTTTGGGGGTGATTTGTCAAGTGGGGGCCGAGAAAAAAGGGGGGTCCCTAAACGTGTTTTTTCCATGCAACTTTCCATAGGGACCTTAGCCAGGTCTGAACAGAATTACACGAAATTTGGCAGAGAGGTAGAGTTCTGTTCGCAGATTGTGCTTTTTGTTAAATGGTGTAAATCCGTTTAGTAGTTTCTGAGAAAATTGCAAGTAAAATCATAGCGATATATAGAGACGTTCAGCACGCGTATGGAAATCTGTTCAATTAGGAGTGCGAGCTGCATGCTGATTGGCTTTGAACTGTCTGTCAACACTCGAAACCAGGAAGTGTTGGCGGCCATCTTGTGCCTCACTAGAACGAGTCACAAGAAAACAGTGATGCAAAGTTGAGAAATAAGAGAAGGGGGTAGGCTAGAAACATTCTGACCCTCTAGGCTTGCTCAGAGGGTCGTACATGGATGTTTAGGCTCTATTTTTTATTTTTATCTTTTTTAAAGGAAAATCCAGGCAAACGTATTTGGAAATATGTACAATTACGAGCAAGAGCTGCATGCTGATTGCTTGTCAATACTCCAAAACAGGAAATGTTGGCAGCCATCTTGTTTGTCGCGAGAGCTGAGTCACAAGAAAACAGTAAAACAAAGTTGAGATATAAGGAAAGGGGGCAGGGTAGAAACATTCTGACCCTATATTCTTGGTCAGGGGAGTGGTACATGGATCTTTAGGCTCAATTTTGATTTAAAAAAAAATAAAAAATGGCGGAGTACTCGTGCAGTACCTGCACGCGATGGAAAAGGTGAAAAAAAACTAGAAGTCCGTTTTGAAATATTATTTGGTCCCGGGGGGGGGGGGCAAATTACGGGGGCAATTTTTAGAGCTATATTTCTATGACAGTATGTAAAACCTTCCGTTTTCTTTTTGCTGCATCATTTGTACTCTCTACGCATGTGCAGCCTTGTTTGCAAGTGAACTTTTTTTTCTTTTTCTTTAAGTTCGCCAAGCAAACCTCTCCTGATTTTAGGTATTAAATTTGCCACTTTGTTTTCTGGGTCATGTGTGTTATACGGTGCTATACTTTTGGAATATATTAATAAACATATTTTATGTATATCTATTTGAAATGTAGTGTATAGGCGCCAGTCGTTGATTACATACTCCATCCAACCGCCATTTTAGTAGTTTTCCTCCGTTATTTTTATTATACCTGTTACTTTCATTTTACCCTGCGCATATTTTCTCTGTGATCAATGAGATTTCGTGCCACAGATATCACAGTGTTTGTCCTTGGCCTCCGATCTTATCAGAGTTGGTCACACGTATACATAGAAACTAATTTCAAGGACTAAGGCACAGGCATTACAACACGTGTTGGTCAACAAAAAAACATTATTAAGATTATGCATTTATCATGTGTGGTAAATCCATACTAGTTGTAAAAGCATGTGTGGAAAAGCGCTAGGAGTGCTAATGGTTTTGTGTTGAGGATCACGCGTGCTTATGTACCGGGTCTGGGCGTGGTGGAGTCTAGGGTACCAGGCGGTGGGGCACGCAGTTGCACTCATACAATATAGAAGTAATATAGGATTTTTAAAACTTAAAAAAAAATATTCCATAATTATCCTAGATTAAGTCTTCTGTTAGTATGTTCATTAAATACGTGAATTCATGTTTTTAAACAAGTAAAAACATTTGCGTCTTTTTTGTACGGGGCGCCGTACATGACGTCACATGGAAGCTTTGTTGCGACGCGTAACCTCGAAGCGTATTCGTAGCGTATGCTGATAATGATTAGCAGTATAAACTATGGTGCGATCACTCTCTCACTGTCAAATCAGAGCACAGGGCGCGCTATGAGAATGGGAAGCTGGATGTTTCTATCTGGCTGTCATTTTCGACCTTGAAAGCAGAGTCAACCAAATGAGTCGTATAAGAGAGCTATTGTCTCAAAAAGAAGTCACTCTTATACAGAAACATTTGTCCTTTATGTAGCAAACACCCGCACAGAAGTGCATGATTTATTAAATACAGACTTGCTCTTGAATTTTGGGGAGTAAATTTAGAGTATCTTTAATGTGTCCTTGACTACGGGGTTACCTTACTTTTTTAAAGTTAGAAGCAGTGGCCTTGTGACTGCTGTAGAAAGTATATTTGGTGTCTTTTGGGGATTTTTTCATTCAATTTTTTACCAGCGTCTTTGGTGGATTGCGTTTAATACTCGCATTAGTTGCCGGTGTGCTTTTATTAATTTGTTTACATAAATATGGATGCACATCCTGCAGCAGACGATAATATGTCCCGGGTGTTGCTGCTCAGCAACCGAATGCTTAGTTACTATGGAGCGCTGTCTCTTGCAACGTTGAGTGCAGCTTATGGATTATGTTTTGATTTTCCTTTTTCACATGCGTTCAACCTGTTTTCCATTGCCTGAGCTGTGATTTCGACTGGGCCCTGGATTTGTGTCTCTGCAGTACGGTGTCTCCCAATGCGGATTATGACCAGCTGATGAGCCCCATACTGGTTCATGACGTGCTCTGTTCTGGTGGTGGGATTATGGCCTTATTAGCGACACATGGAATAATGGGACGTTGGAATGTTTTTGCAGTGGCGCTTGAGTTCTTGGCACGCAGTTACATTGAAGATGACCCGAGTTTTCCTCCGATGGTGAAAGAGGCTCCGGTTGTGGAGGAGCATGTATGTTCATTCTCACTATTGAATTGGATGGCTGAAATGTTTTCAGATGAGAACAATGATTTCCTCTTGTAGGCTGTTGCTACATACTGTGCTTACACTTTGTTGGATTAAGACTCTTTGATTTTTCTACGTATTCTTTATTATTTAGTTACTGTTTTCTATCAAAGAGCGAATAACTTTTTTTTGGAAATGTGAACTTGACTCTGCTTTTTAGGCTTGGACTCTGCGTTACTAATTCGCCCATGTTTATATCACGTGCTTTAATCAAGAAAGGGTGCCGTGGAGCTGAGTGTTGCACTCACAGCCTGTTAAGTTAGCTTGGGTTTATTAGAAGCTTACACGCTATTTTTGCTTTCCTGCTCTGCTTTGCGCACGAAACATACTTGTGATATTGCTTAGAGAAGGCTGAGTATTTTGCTTTATATGAGAATAATTTGGCATGCTAGATTTGTAAACTGCCTCGCTAGTTTTGTGTGTATAGTGAGAGCATGGAACATCAAGGTTATCTTGAATACTGTGTCTGTTATTCAGAATGATCCTCGCCCGTTCGAGCCATAATGGAAAGGGGCGACCACTCGGTCCCCCCGAACGTATGGTCGGGTGCCCTGATCCTCCCGGGAAACCATTTTGGGCGGGGGGCGTGTCTCGGCTGGTATGCCCGAAGCGGCGTAGCCGGGGCGCGGCTTTTTCCCGCCCAAGAGGGGTTGTCCTAGATACCTACACCGATGACCACACCCAGTAGGTGTACCTGGGGCGGGTACACGCCCTCCCGAAGAAGAATAAAGAGAGCGGGAATCCGAAGAAGCGTCCTCTTGTTCCTGTGCTTGGAAGGCTGCACCCACTCGTTGCTCGTAAGCCCTCGACGGAACAAGGAGCCATTTTTGAGAACTTGTAATTCTTGTGTTTCTCTTTCAGTGACTTTACAGCGAAGGGTCCAGGACCGCGTTGATTGACCCGGAGTGGATAATCAAAACCATGTCTGGCAAGAAGGCAGGAAAGGGTTCCGAGACAGACCAGGTGCTTCGCATGTTGGTGAACAGAATGACGAGAATAGAATGAAGCATCGGACAAGTCCCAGTGCTTGGTCGGGATATGGAGGGCATCAAGAAGCAACTGGCCGCAATGAACAAGCCTGGGAACCCGAAGAAGGTAATAGGCCCGGCATTGCCGGGAGTCGTCCCCGTGGGTAGAGGGAAACGGGTCAAGAGGAGGGCGGCGGCAGGGGAGGATCCGGTCCCCGAGGTGCCCCCGGTCAGCCCTGCCGTACCAGCTGATGACCCAGTACCAACCCCAGACGCGGGTCAACCGATTCCGGTTGTGATTACGCCCGCTAACGATGAGGATATGCCTCCTGAATTGGCCACCCAGTTGGCCGCATGGCTCAATAAGAAGGCAGGAGGTGCTACGGCGCCAGGAGACACGGCCGAAGAGGCCAAATTACTAATCCAGTAGTTGCGGCAGTCGCGAGATGCCGCGAACGCGAATCTCCCTCTTGTCTCCCCACAGGCGACACCAGAAGGACCGGCAGCTGGTCTCGAGAAAACGGCGGGAACAACGACCGCACCAGTAAGCTCGCCTTGCCAGTGGCAGGGGAGGGCTCATTACCCTCAAGGCGGGAGAGGGTGGTTCAACATATCCCGATGGCCACAAAAGAATTGATCTGGGCAGACAAGTATGTCAATATGTTTTCGTTGTTAACTGACCATCGCGAGATGGAGTATGCTAAAACACAGAAAGATTTGTGGCACCCGAGCGTCTGGCGCGCCAAGATGGCAGAGTTCAGGGTTAAGGAGACGATAACGAATTGGGCTAAGGCCTTTGCAATGTTTACTGCGATTATTTGTGAACGTAAGCCCGAGGTATTGCCCGAACTGTCTTGTTATCAGGGACGTATAATGGATTTTTATGAAACGTATGAGGGGGGTGAATGGAAAGGTTATGACATGAAGTTCCGTAAAGAAAAAGAGTATGATTCCTCTCTGACATGGGATTGCCTTGACTCAATTTCTTGGCATAAACAGCTCCTGCCTGGGGCGGCAAGAACTTCCTCGGCAGGTGGGAATGGGTCGGGGGGTTCCCGCCAGAAGCCCGCGGTGCCCTTTCGATCAGGCACCGGCGACGATCACCAGCCGAAATCCGGCGGGAATAGTGGGAAGCAGGGGGTCTGTTGGGGCTTCAATAGAGGCAATTGCAACAGACCGCAAGGTACATGTAGGTTCAAGCACGTGTGTGCGGGTTGTGGGAATTCCTCTCACACGGAGAGTTCATGCAGATCGAAAAATAGCGGGGCGGGAGGTAAAGGAGGGTCCAAGCAGGACTGAGGTGGATTGTTGGGTACAATTGCCTACTCCCGTTGATCTCATGGCTATGACTCCTTGGTTCAACAAATACCCGGATTATATCTCCGCTGGGGTGTTGAGGAAAAGATTCTTATATGGCTTCCACATCCCGGCGGGGGATTTTCGTGGGGAACCTTTTTGCAAAAACCAGCTTTCAGCACAGCAGAATCCAGGTGTGGTGGAAAGAAAAATCGCTAAAGAGGTGAGCCTAGGCCAAGTGGCTGGGCCTTTTCGGCTCCCGCCAGTGGCGAATTTCATCTGTTCCCCGTTAGGGGTGGTCCCCAAAAAGGACCCGGGGGAGTTTAGGCTGATCCATAATCTGTCTGCTCCAAGGGGTTTCTCAGTAAACGATGCTATTGACCCAGAAGTCTGTTCGGTGCGGTACGCATCGTTCGATGATGCCGTCACCATGTTAAATCGCCTGGGCCCCGGGGCGCTGATGGCGAAATCGGATATCGAATCAGCATTCCGGTTGCTCCCGGTACACCCACAGGATCAGCGTTTGCTAGGTTTTGCGTTCCAAGGATGTTATTACATGGATAAATGCATGCCGATGGGTTGCTCCATTTCTTGTGCCTATTTTGAAAAATTCAGCTGTTTCTTAGAGTGGGCATTCACCGAGGCCACGGGGCATAGGCATGTTATGCATTACCTAGATGACTTTCTGTTCTTGGGAGCAGCCGGCGACACGAAATGTGCGCAGGCGCTACAGGACTTTTGCATCCTCATGAGGGAGTTTGGAGTGCCATTGGCACCCGGTAAGACGGTTGGACCATCTACTTCACTCGAGTTTCTGGGAATTGAGCTCGATTCTGTGGAGGGATGTTTCCGTTTGCCAGTGGGAAAGGTATCTAAATTTAGGGCTTCCCTGGAACTTTGCCTTGGTAAGGCGAAAGTGACCCTGCACCAGTGACAGCAAGCAGTGGGTCAGCTTAACTTTGCCTTGAGAGTGATACCAATTGCCCGCCCCTTTTCACGCTCTATTGCACAAGCTATAGTTGGTCTCAAAAAAGGACACCACCGCACGAGACTGTCTGCAGAGGTTCGCCAGGACATGCGCATTTGGTTGGCATTCCTGGCGGACTTCAACGGTCGAGTGGTGTGGAACAAGCCGCCAGCGTCCTCGGACGAGCTGGGTTTGTGGACCGACTCGGCGGGAAGTGCCATCTTTGGTAATCGATGGTCGGCGCAAACATGGCCGACGTGGTGGCACACCAGCGGTCTCAGAGGTAACATAGGGTTCCTCGAGCTATTCCCTATTTTTGTTGCTCTAATGGCATAGCCGAACGAGTTCCGAGACCGCTCGGTGGTATTTTGGTCTGATAATATGACTGTTGTCGAATGCATTAAGCAACAGGCAGAACGCTGCAAATGGATCTTGAGATTGTTGAAGGAAATTGTGCTGCTTTGCATGAGACTGAATGTACAGTTCAGGGCGAAACATGTGCCGGGTGTACTGAATCATGCGGCTGATGCACTCTCTCGTTCACATATGCAGGCGTTCAGGGTTTATCTACCTACAGCGGACCTAGTGGCTGCACCATTCCCCGAAGCACTCTGGCTAATCGGTGCCCCGGATTACAAGACCTCGTGGCAGCAAGCTTAGCCCCCAGGATGAGGAAAGCATACGAAGGAGCGTTTCGTTCCTATTGTACATTTTTGGGTCCGACAGGGAGTCAGAACTGGGGTCAGGAGGATTCCTTCCTTGGGTTCCTGGTAGCACTGCACAGAGAAGGTCGATCAGCTTCTACGGCCAATAGACACAGGGCGGCCATCTCATTCATGGCGCAGGTGCATGGCATCAAAGACCCAACAGGTTCCTTTTTGGCGAAAAAAGCCCTTCGCGGCTGGCAGCGCCTCGAGGGTCGCAAGCAAGACGAGAGGCGCCCGATTGGCTTAGAAAGGTTGTCCCTGCTCATGGCAAAACTAGGCACGACATGCTCCTCCCAATTCGAGGCGGTGCTGTTCCGGGCAGCTTTCGCATTAGCGTTCCATGGGGCTATGCGGGTGAGCGAACTGGTCGCAAGAAATAAGAAAGATGTGGAGGGTGGCTTGTGCAGGGATCACATCCTAATTAGGGGTGATTCGATGATAGTCACGATAACTAAGTCCAAAACTGACCAGGAAGCGATGGGAAACAGTGTGGTTGTCCAGCGCATGCGAGGGTCCCCCACGTGCCCGATAATGTGTATAGAGGAATACTTGGCACTGAGGGCGGATACATGGGGGGGGAGTTTGCTGAGGCACATCGATGCCACCCCACTGATGAGGTTTCAGTTCCAGAGGGTGCTAGCACTGACAATCGCTGCGGCGGGCATGGACCCGTGGGATTTCGGGACCCACTCCTTTAGGATAGGGGCTGCTACTGAGGCTACAGCCAGGGGTCAGAGTGCAGAAGAAGTGAAACAGTTAGGACGATGGTCCTCGAATTGTTTTAAAAGGTATGTGCGATTGCACATGTTGTGAAGTCAAGTTACATGCACTCACGCTTCTTGTCTTCTGTTTGATTTACAGTTTCGCGAGCATGTCATGCGGGGCGGAATTTGCAGTCGACCCAGTACCAGGGGACCAGCGGTCATGGATCACCGTCTGAGGAGAAAGTGGTTTGGGTCATGGGCCACTCATACGTGAGGCGGGCTGGGGACGTATTCAAAGCAGGTGACGCGAATCGCGCAGCTGGGGAATACGGGTACAGAGTGGCCTTCCATGGAAGGGGCGGGCTCTGTGTTGACCAATTCGAATCGTTTATTGAGGGTCTCTTAGGGCGGCAGAGGTCACCGCCATCTGTAGTCATAGTACACCTGGGGGGCAATGACTTGGTGACACTGGGTAGACGAGTATTACTCGAGCAAGTGTTGTCGGCCGTTAGCTGGTTGGCAAAAAGAATCCCGGGGTGCACGATTGCCTGGTCCCACATGGTTCCCAGAAAGGTGTGGCGGGGGGGCTTTCAGTGTCAGCACTGAACCATTCGGTGAAGAAGGTTAACAACAAAATTGGTAGATTGTTTCGCTCGGCGCAGTTGCATAGCATTCCTCATGGGTGTATCCTGGGAGGGGAATGTTTTACTCATAGGAGACTTCATAGCATGGCTAAGGGGTTTGAGGAAGCATGACCTTTAGGAGGAGTTTGGGGGGGGCCGGATAACCGGGCAACTATCCGGCCTGTGGCGGTAAGGTCATGATCGGTGAGCAGTAATTTCAAGGTCCCTAGAGGGGGGGCGCCACCCACTATGGATGGGAGCGCCTGGGGGAGGCGGCCATTGGCCCCTCCCACTGGGAGGCGGCACCCACTAAGGATGGGTCGCCTAAGGGGAGACGGCCATAGGCCCCTCCCAGGGGAGGAGGCGGCTATATGCCCCTCCTACGAATTTCCCGGGGCCCGGATATCCGCGACGGCGGATGTGATAGAGAGTGTGGGGGTGGGGGGGGAGTCCACGCTGTCCTTCCTACAGATACCTCACACGGGTGCTCGGACGACCTTTAAGATGGCGTCGAGCGGAAAGAGGGGCCTCCAACAAGACAAGGGAAATTACAGTTGGCCATGAGGGTACAGTCCTCTGCGCGGCCGTCACTCACACCGTGAGGGCGAGGGTTTTTGGTAGTAGGGATCTGACACCGGTTAAGACCTTGCCGTTGGCCCTTAATGCTAGGATGTACAATTTTAATTTAGAAAGTATGCATTTGCAGGATGTTAGACTCGGCTAGGATACCTTTGTATTAGAGCTTTGTTAAGGTTAGCCAAATAACATGTCTTCATCGAAATGTAATAAATGAAAATTGTACATGATTATGAAACTTTTATTTAATGTTTTAATTTTGTTTCATATTTTAATAAATACGGCCGGGAGGGTGACTCCCTCCCGCCTTCCAAAAGTTCAGAACTGCGTCCGTCTTCCCATCCTTGGGGATTGTGTTGGGAGGGGGTGACGGGCATCCCGGGCATATGGAAAGGGGCGACCACTCGGTCCCCCCAAACGTATGGTCGGGTGCCCTGATCCTCCCGGGAAACCATTTTGGGCGGGGGCGTGTCTCGGCTGGTATGCCCGAAGCGGCGTAGCCGGGGCGCGCCTTTTTCCCGCCCAAGAGGGGTTGTCCTAGACACCTACACCGATGACCACGCCCAGTAGGCGTACCTGGGGCGGGTACACGCCCTCCCGAAGAAGAATAAAGAGAGCGGGAATCCGAAGAAGCGTCCTCTTGTTCCTGTGCTTGGAAGGCTGCACCCACTCGTTGCTCGTGAGCCCTCGACGGAACAAGGAGCCATTTTTGACCCACCCACCAGCCCCTTATGGCAATGTTGGTTTTGCAATAAAGTTTTGCTCTGATAACATCTTTTTTCCCTCCGTATAGCAGGAGAATGAATGTCTAGATTGACGATGTGACTTTTGTCTGTCTGTTTTTCTTTTAGGAGTAAACAGTTTGATACAATTAGGTAGGCTGATATTTTCTTCCTTAGCAGATGAACAAATGTCGTATTTATTTTTTGGTCGGGCGGTAAGGTCATGATCGGTGAGCAGTAATTTCAAGGTCCCTAGAGGGGGGGTGCCACCCACTATGGATGGGAGCGCCCGGGGGAGGCGGCCATTGGCCCCTCCCACTGGGAGGCGGCACCCACTAAGGATGGGTCGCCTAAGGGGAGACGGCCATAGGCCCCATCCCAGGGGAGGAGGCGGCTATATGCCCCTCCTACAAATTTCCCGGGGCCCGGATATCCGCGACGGCGGATGTGATAGAGAGTGTGGGGGTGGGGGGGAGTCCACGCTGTCCTTCCTACAGATACCTCACACGGGTGCTCGGACGACCTTTAAGATGGCATCGAGCGGAAAGAGGGGCCCCCAACAAGACAAGGGAAATTACAGTTGGCCATGAGGGTACAGTCCTCTGCGCGGCCGTCACTCACACCGTGAGGGTGAGAGTTTTTGGTAGTAGGGATCTGACACCGGTTAAGACCTTGCTGTTGGCCCTTAATGCTAGGATGTACAATTTTAATTTAGAAAGTATGCATTTGCAGGATGTTAGACTCGGCTAGAATACCTTTGTATTAGAGATTTGTTAAGGTTAGCCAAATAACATGTCTTCATCGAAATGTAATAAATTAAAATTGTACATGATTCTGAAACTTTTATTTAATGTTTTAATTTTGTTTCATATTTTAATAAATACGGCCGGGAGGGTGACTCCCTCCCGCCTTCCAAAAGTTCAGAACTGCGTCTGTCTTCCCATCCTTGGGGATTGTGTTGGGAGTGGGTGACGGGCATCCCGGGCATATACATATGGAGCTGTGGCGATCACTGATACTTGCTCGTTTCATAATCCATTCTGGAGGCAAAGTTACACACAGTTGGAGAACATTCGTATCTTGACAGTTTGTGGAGCACTGAATGTGATTCACTACTGCTGAGTACCAGAGGGATGGGTGTGCCCATGGAATCCTATGAGACTTTCTGTAGTTATAAACTAATCTGCTAGGTAAGGAGGGTGAAATGTAGGTATATTTTAAATTTGTTTACCTTTAGCATTATAGGATGCTTTTTCCATTCGTATTTCATAGAATAGTAACAATGCTGACAACTTGTTTCTGATATGTTTGGTTGTATTTTCTAAGGTACTGTACATGAGATTATGGCGTTAGAAAGAAACATTTTAACGTTGCACGTGTCTTCATTTACATCTTGTCTTTGACTGGTATAAGAGTGTTTTTGTTATCCACTTTAATTCATATAATCTAAGTCGCATGTTCTGGGTTGACTAGTCATTGGTGTTTTTGCTCTAGGGCGAAGAACCAATGAGTCACTGATTGCTAGTTTGGTAGGGGGTTTGTGTAGTAAGGTGGGTTTTGGTACACCGTAATTCACTGAGGTCCTAAGTCTTTATGCACAGTTCTGTGTATGAGCAGAATTCCTGGAACAGTAGTTACAACAAAAATGGTTGATAAAGGGCTTGCACTTTGAATATGAATATAAAATATAACAATAGTTGATAATCACATGTAAGGAATGCAGCAATTAGATGTGTGTATGTGTGGATGATGTGTAGATTGAGTGGAAGATGAAAAACGTGAAAAATAAGAAAGGTTGGAGAGACGCAAACTACCCACTGCATTCTCAGTGAAGTGGATCTTTGGATTTCCAGGTCATTACACAGATAGGGTGTTGGATTCCGCAGTCGGAGCGAGAGAAACTAGTACAACAACTAAGGGAGATAGCTAGTGCATAAAGTACACACAGTTGGGCAGATTTACAAGGTCGTGAGATAAATGATGCAAAAGTGGCGCAAGGGGCTTGTAAACCTGCCACTGTGTGTGGTAGAAGAGACGCAAGGAAGGACAGAAGTGTGCAAATTACCCACTGCTATTCACAGGTAGTAGTTACCAAGAAGGCTGAATAAAGGGCCTGCACTTTGAATTTGAATTAAAGAAGAATAATTGATAAGCTTAGGCAAGAATGGTAGCAAGTAGGTGTGCGTGTTTGTGGTTGTTGTGTTGATTGAGTGGAAGATGACTAAGGTGAAAAATTAGAGAGGTTGCAGAGAGGCAAACTTTCCATTTCTTTGTAAAGGAAGTGGGTGTTTAGTTTTCCAGTGCATATATATATATTCACTGAAAAAAACATAGGTTTCAGGCACGTTATAATTAGGAATTATCATTTAAAAAACCTTAGAAATTCACAGAAAAAACCATAGGTTTCAGCCACGTTATAGTTAGGAATTAGCATTTAAAAAACCTTCGAAATTCACTGAAAAAACCATAGGTTTCACCCATGTCATAGTTAGCAGGACATTTCTCTCATACAAAACCATTGAAATTCCCCCGTTATAGTTAGTTCAGCTAACTATAACTTGCGCGCCCGCAATGCACTGCTGATGACATCACATATTACATCACTCATGACATGGTCAGTGACATCACTCATCTCATCACTGATGATATCTCAAATGACATCACTAATGACCTCACTGATTACATCATCCAGTGAATGTGTGTCTTTCTGAAAAATAAATACTTTTTATATATGTATATCTAAAAGTTGATGGAAGAATAAATGGGTAAATAAGTGTCTAAATGGGTGTTTCTTTTTGTAAAATTGATTGTATAACTGACCTATTAAGTATACCTTAGTGAATACATGTATTAGCGAGTAATGTTTAAATATGTAAATATCTGTATCAGTGTCTCACTTTGTATAAAAGTGACTGCATGGGTTGGTGAGTAGCTACATGAGTGTCTATATGGGTTATTAGTTGTTTTTTTGAGAATCAGAATGAGTTTCTGTATGGTTTGGTGGGGGGTATTACTTAGCGCACAGATGCATGAATGACTGACTCACTGTTTTTATGTGTTTTGAAGACAGAATGTGTGCAGGACTGTATGGGTGGATGAGTGTGTGTATGGGTGTGTTAGTGAGTGAATCACTGTCTTAATAGTAACTTTATGAGTAACTACATATGTTTTAAACTAGTATATGTGAGTACTACAACCTGGGGCACAAATTGCGGGAACTAATGAGGATCTAAAAAGTAAAATGAAGGCATTGGAGAAGTCCATGCGTGGGGAACAGGCTAAGTGGTGGGAAAACAAGTCACTACAATGTTACCTGGATGCGGGAGAATCCCCAGAAGATTACGTATAAGCATGGGCGGATATTGCGGATCCACGATCCGCGTTTTTTCCGGATCGTGGGTCCGCAAAATCCGCGGATTTTGCGGATTTGCGGATCCGCAGATTTGGGGCGGGGCTTCCATGCGAGTGCACATGCCTCTTGTGTGTTTGAAAGGTCTGAGAAAGATCAGTTCAGCAGATGAAGAGAAAAAAGCCCCTGGTCACAAGAACAGCACGGGTATTGTGCTCGTGAAAGTCAAGGATGCAAAGGCCTCTATCCAGCATCACAGCTGATTTTCCACGGTAGAGTTGGGAAGAAGGCACACCTGTCCAGCCTCGACGACGCTCACGATTGTTTTTGGGCTAATGAATGAGTCACTGAATTCGAGCATCAACTAGTTCGAGCGACCATGTGTGTGTTACTATGCAATCACCCGAAGGGCGCAGGGGTCCCTTGAGTGAGCTGTCCATCATAGTGGGTGAATGGCGGGAAGACGGTACAAACCGCGAGTGTGTGGGCGGGGCCAAACGGGCAGGGCTTCCATGCGAGTTCACACATGCTTCTTGTGTGTATAAAAGGTCAGGGAAAGATCAGTTCAGCAGATGAAGAGAAAGAAGCTCCTAGTCACATGAACAGCACGGGTATTGCGCTTGTGAAAGTCAAGGATGCAAAAGCCTCTATCCAGCATCACAGCTGATTTTCCACGGTAGAGTTGGGAAGAAGGCACACCTGTCCAGCCTCGACGACGCTCACGATTGTTTTTGGGCTAATGAATGAGTCACTGAATTCGAGCATCAACTAGTTCGAGCGACCATGTGTGTGTTACTATGCAATCGCCCCGAAGGGCGCAGGGGTCCCTTGAGTGAGCTGTCCATCATAGTGGGTGAATGGCGGGAAGACGGTACAAACCGCGAGTGTGTGGGCGGGGCCAAACGGGCAGGGCTTCCATGCGAGTTCACACATGCTTCTTGTGTGTATAAAAGGTCAGGGAAAGATCAGTTCAGCAGATGAAGAGAAAGAAGCTCCTAGTCACATGAACAGCACGGGTATTGCGCTTGTGAAAGTCAAGGATGCAAAAGCCTCTATCCAGCATCACAGCTGATTTTCCACGGTAGAGTTGGGAAGAAGGCACACCTGTCCAGCCTCGACGACGCTCACGATTGTTTTTGGGCTAATGAATGAGTCACTGAATTCGAGCATCAACTAGTTCGAGCGACCATGTGTGTGTTACTATGCAATCGCCCCGAAGGGCGCAGGGGTCCCTTGAGTGAGCTGTCCATCATAGTGGGTGAATGGCGGGAAGACGGTACAAACCGCGAGTGTGTGGGCGGGGCCAAACGGGCAGGGCTTCCATGCGAGTTCACACATGCTTCTTGTGTGTATAAAAGGTCAGGGAAAGATCAGTTCAGCAGATGAAGAGAAAGAAGCTCCTAGTCACATGAACAGCACGGGTATTGCGCTTGTGAAAGTCATGGATGCAAAAGCCTCTATCCAGCATCACAGCTGATTTTCCACGGTAGAGTTGGGAAGAAGGCACACCTGTCCAGCCTCGACGACGCTCACGATTGTTTTTGGGCTAATGAATGAGTCACTGAATTCGAGCATCAACTAGTTCGAGCGACCATGTGTGTGTTACTATGCAATCGCCCCGAAGGGCGCAGGGGTCCCTTGAGTGAGCTGTCCATCATAGTGGGTGAATGGCGGGAAGACGGTACAAACCGCGAGTGTGTGGGCGGGGCCAAACGGGCAGGGCTTCCATGCGAGTTCACACATGCTTCTTGTGTGTATAAAAGGTCAGGGAAAGATCAGTTCAGCAGATGAAGAGAAAGAAGCTCCTAGTCACATGAACAGCACGGGTATTGCGCTTGTGAAAGTCAAGGATGCAAAAGCCTCTATCCAGCATCACAGCTGATTTTCCACGGTAGATTTGGGAAGAAGGCACACCTGCCGCGACGACGCTCACGATTGTTTTTGGGTTCACAGGAAGGGCATGTTGTAAATATTTTACGATGGCGCCGGCAACCTGCCAGCGCCATCCTAAAATACTTACTAAATTAGCTTCAACAGGAAGCTCTAATAGATAAAAAAAAGCAGGTGCGAGCACCTGCATTATTTTATCTATTAGAGCTTCCTGTTGAAGCTAACTTAGTAACTATTTTAGGATGGCGCTGGCAGCTTGCCGGCGCCATCGTAAAATAGTTACAAGTTGACAGGCCAGCCAGGCTTCAACTTTTGCCCCCGGAATCCGCCGCTCGCGGATTTGCGAATTCGCGGTAAATTCGCAGGAGTTCGCGGATCGCGAATTTACCGAAAATTCGCAAAATCCGCGAGCGGAACGTATTTTGTGCTCATACTTAATTACGTATTTTGTTAGCTCCGAGTTATGAGCAGCCGAACCCCGAAATGATGAAGGAGTGGGCTCAAAGTAATTTGGACTCTTCAAGACGTTTAGTTGAAATATTGGTGAAATACGCCGAAATAGACAGAATTGAACTGCAAAGGCGAATTGTAGCGCTTACTGACGAGATATCGCTTTTGGGCTCTGTGGAAGAAATAAATAAATTAAAAGCAGAAATGACCACCCGCTTGCGCAAAGAGGAAGATAAGATTAAAGAGCGAAAAGCCTTTAAATTCCACCGGACCGGGTGAATTACGAATGCGGACGCATTTTTACTTTTTCACGGAAGTATGATGCCATAAAGTCTTCCAAATACACAGGGGCAAACGTATCAACAGCAGGTACTTCTAACAATAGGCAGCTGACGGATTCTTCATATTCAGACGCCAGCTCAGCCATTGAAAGTGAAGCCGAGGGAGATGTCAACAGAGCCCCATTTGCTACGCCCGCATTGCCCCCTCCCCCGCTAAAGAGATTAATTTTTTAGTAAAAGAACAAATGGCAACTCTACGGCCGAGAATACGGCAAAATCTGGCAGGCAGAGGAGAAACTATAAGCGCAGACAAAGGCGCAAAGCCCAAAAACTAAATAACCCAGCGAAGCAACAATAAGAAATGCGGTAGGGGCAGGTGGAACCGTCGGTAAGTGCATTCGAAAGCAATGAAAAAACTGTCATCAACCTGTCTGAAGCAGTCCTTACTAAAGCGGGAACCCAAATATTAGCCCTGGGCCTAGCCTTCTGCAATGAAACTAATTTTGATTATCCAAACACTTGCATGGACATATATCAATGTGTGAGGAAGTTAAAACTGCGCAAATTTCATGCCTTAAATAAGTTAAAAAAAAACAACTGATGAAGCAGTTCCCATCACACAAGACACACAGATACCCAAATCCATCCCGGTATCTGGCACAGAGCAAGCTCTACTAACTATTCTGACGGAACTACATAATGAAAGTAATTATGTGGAAACTGATCACTTGTCTCCTACGTGTTTTAGCCAACCATTGACCAACACCAATATTGAAATCAAGACTACTCCTTTCAAGAAAAAAATCAAAATGTAATCCTATATCGTTACGGGATGGTATTGATATCTTCGATGAGCATGTAATAGATGAAATCAAAAAGCTCAACTACAGAACCTGTGAATTAAAAAAGAAAATTTCAAGTAAAAACAGGCAATATTACCATCTGATCAATAAGTTGCAAAAAAATGATGATGTAATTGTGAGGAACTCTGATAAAGGAGAAAATGTGGTGTTATGGTCCAAAAAAGAATATATATGTGAAGCATTATCCCAACTCAATGACCGGTCCTGTTATGGACTTAGCAGTGCAGCGGCCATCAAAGAGACTGCTAATGTATTCTACATTAAATTGGTTGCCTGGAAAAGTACTGGGTTAGTAACAATGGATGAATACCAATTCATGAGGAATGACCATCCGGTCATCCCTAACATTTACTTTATACCAAAAGTACAATAAAAACGCTATCAAGCCTCAGGGAAGACCCATTATATCGGCCAAATTAAGTTTACTGGAAAATGCTTCAAGATACATTGATTTCTTTCTGCGAGAATGGGTTATGGGATTACCATCGTACCTAAGGGACACAAGTGATTTTCTATGAAAAATTAAAGACTTTGACGTGTCCTCATTGTACAGTTGCATTGATCACAAGGATGGTCTACGTGCTCTGTAATACTTTCTTAACAAGAAATAAATGATTTGCCCCAGCATGAAAGTATGTTGTTGGACATGATTCGTTTTTGTCTCCACACCAACATGTTTTTAATTAATCAAATGTTTTACCAGCAAATGCGGGGTGTGGCTATGGGGGCCAGCTTCTCCCCCAGCTACACCTGTTTATTTATGGGCTGGTGGGAGGAGCTGGTCCTCAAGAGCACGCATAAAAAACTGTATCATGACCATGAATTTTGTTGAGTTCATTAATGCAAATAATGTCAACTTGCATTTTACGTCCACCATTAGTAGCATCAAAATAAATGTTTTAGATGTAGAGGTATATGTGGCAGAAAACAAGCTGGAAACTAAACTTTACAGAAAGGAGACTGCAGGTAACTCCATTTTACACTTTTCAAGTTTTCACCCTAGGCATTTGGTGCACAGCATCCCCTATGGGGAGATGCTACGCATCAAAAGAATCTGCAGCAATCCTGCAGATTTAGTGAGGCCCGATACCAATGCAAGGACAGGTTTCTTGCCAGAGGATATCCTCTCAGAACCATACAAATTGCAATTAACAAAATCTTGGGGTTGGACAGAGAAAAACTCCTCATTCCTAGGAAAACTAGAGAGGCGACTGCAACGGAGGTGGCCAGCTCTGAATCAGTAAGGCTATTAATTCCTTACAGCCCCAAGAAAAAGCTATTACTAAGATTGTAAACAAGAACTGGGCTCTTATCAAAAGTGACCCAGTAATAGGCGCGGAGATGCCCACTAGACCAAGCATTACCTTTAAAAGAGCACCCTCCATGCATAGCGAATTAGTTTCCAGTAGTCCTGAAACATCACCATCCCCTAATTGGCTAATGGCAGCAAACGGGTTTACCAAGTGCAGATCCTGCAAAGCGTGCCAACATGGCATAAATAAAAAAAGCTATTGCACTGCCTTTAGTGACAAGGAGATCAAAATCTACAAGCCTCTCCACTGCAAGACGGAATATGCAATCTATATTTTAGAATGCACATGCCCTTTAAAGTACGTTGGCAGCACTAAATTACCGGCAAGCAAAAGGATTTTGCAACATATTCGGGCAATTAATAACAATGACCCGACGTACCCAGTTGCGAGACACTTCCGAGAGGTACACAACAATAACCTCCAAGATCTCTTGTACTATGTCATAGATGCCATCCCCAAGACCAAAAAGGGTTGCGATAGGGAACATATGATGCGAAAACTGGAAACCCGCTATATCCTCAATCTCAATAGCAAAACTCCGGGGGGTTTAAACAACACAGAGGATCTGCACACATGTCTGTAACTTATTTATTGTAGTGCCCATGTGTTCATCGCCATCTTTCCAAGCCACACAAATCCTTCTCCAATATAGCCTTCATTGTTTAATTAATGGATACTTACCTCATTCTTAACTTTATAAATACACTTAAAGTTCTTGCAAAGTATTATAGCTGCTGAATCTTCTCTTAACCAATGATCATTTAGTTTTTTGTTTTTTTTCAACTTATGCACTTTTTTCACACTACCCATAAGTGTCTTTTAGATATTTATGATATTCTTTTTGAAACATTTTTTCGGCACCCAGCAATTGCCATTAGACCCACGGTGGGCTTCAACATTATAAAAGTATATTCTGCATTTAAGCATTAATTTCAAATGTGAGCAGTCTTTGATTTGAATTGATGATGAATTGATATGATTACACGATTCTCAGAAATCATTTGCACATGTTCATGAGGTTCTACTTATTCAGAAATGATTTTTTAGGGACTTAACAATAACCTTTTTCAAATCATCATGGGTTTTCAGGTTTTTAGGCATTGATATATATTTTTGTATTTTCATATTGTATTTTAATATGTTTATATAATATATTTAACTCGTATTTAAGATCATTGAACATTATGATGGTTTTTAAACAGTTTGCCTACATGTACATACTGCCACTACTTTTTTATCAGGGCCGTGTAAATATCGTACCTTTTATCATCTATTTACTCGCTGGTTAAATGGCCGCAGAAATTGAATGTTTTTTCCACTTTCACTTTACGTAAGCAATCACGTGCATAGGTGCAGCTTCATGAGAGGTCTGGTACCGTTTCAGCATTGTCATGTGATCAAGCCACCTGGGGTGGCGAAACACGTAATGGCCGACGAATAAACTTGTGAGTCAAGCACCAAAAACGGGTCCGTGTCTGCTTGTTGAGAGACGACTTTGTGGAGCAGCTTTGAAGCAGGTTCGCGGATATATATATATATATATATTACCTACTGGCGGTCGCCAGTAGGTATATATAGTTAGGATTTTTTCTCTATGGGATTTTTGAAAATTCTATGTCTAATAACTTTGGCGTTTGTGGACGGAATTGGCTGAAATTTTCAGGAAAATGGAACATTTTGTTTCTGAGCAGCCCCTGACAATTTGGGGGGGTTTCATCAAGGGGGGGCCGAGAAAAAAGGGGGGTCCCAAAACGCATTTTTCCCATGTTAATTTCCATAGGGCGGTTGGCCTCACTTTTAGCTCGAACGGCTGAATGGATTTGCACGAAACTTGGCAAAATTATAGGGACTGTTAGCCTGATGTGCCTTTGCTAGGTCTCAATATATGTGCTCCAGTGGATTTTGAGTAATTTAGGTTCAAAAAAATATATATATCTGGGCGGAGCCTAACCACACATCTGATCTGATTGGCTGTCAGCACTTCATCCAAGAAGTGTTGGCAGCCATCTTGGGACCAATATACATGATAGCACCTCATTAAAAAGCATTGTAGTTAATAGAGGGTTTTAGGACTTTAGTTACATTATAAATCATTTGTTGATGGTACCATACTCGTTTTAGGAATTGTGGTGGGTTCTAAGGTGATTTTACCATGTGAAAAAACCTTCTGCTGTGATATCATGAATATTGTTTGAAAGAAAACTAATATCTCATGATTTTCCCACAGTGGTTTGGAAGGGGATCTATAAGCTAAACTGAAAGCATATTTTCTGTAAATTCACATTATCTTTCTCAGTCATGTGAAAATGAAGTCTGACATTCTCAGTAAAACATGTACATCCAACAAGGACAGAGACTGTCAGTTGATTCCTTTGTGTTCTACTGCAGCCTCCTAGAGTGTTCTAAAGAACAACTAGAGCGCTAACAGTCCTACTTATTACAAAGGTATGGCACACCTGAAGCCATCTTGATTGGAATAAAGTGGTAACTCTTAAAACATTTAATTTAAAAAGAAACAACATGAAGGGGTATATTTTGCCATAGAAAGTATGATTAGTGCTGCAGTATGAAAAATTAGGGCACATTTTGAGTGACTTCTCAAATCCTTTTCTATTTCATTAAAACATTCTGACATGCAGTCTCCCAAAATGGCCACCAGAGACAAAAGAGCCCAAATGTAGCCCAAATATCACCCAGATGTAGCCCAAGTATAGCCCAATGACAGAATGTCCCAGAGTGTTCTAAAGAACAACTAGAGCGCTAACAGTCCTACTTATTACAAAGGTATGGCACACCTGAAGCCATCTTGATTGGAATAAAGTGGTAACTCTTAAAACATTTAATTTAAAAAGAAACAACATGAGGGGGTATATTTTGCCATAGAAAGTATGATTAGTGCTGCAGAATGAAAAATTAGGGCACATTTTGAGTGACTTCTCAAATCCTTTTCTATTTCATTAAAACATTCTGACATGCAGTCTCCCAAAATGGCCACCAGAGACAAAAGAGCCCAAATGTAGCCCAAATATCACCCAGATGTAGCCCAAGTATAGCCCAATGACAGAATGTCCCAGAGTGTTCTAAAGAACAACTAGAGCGCTAACAGTCCTACTTATTACAAAGGTATAGCACACCTGGAGCCATCGTGATGGGAATAAAGTGGTAACTCTTAAGACATTTAATTTAAAAAGGAACAAAATGAGGGGGTATATTTTGCCATATGAATTATGATTAGTGCTGCAGAAAGAAAAATTAGGGCACATTTTGAGTGACTTCTCAAACCCTCTTCAATTTCATTAAAAAATTCTGACATAGTCTCGCAAGATGGCCACCAGAGACAAAAGTGCCTAAATGTAGCCCAAATATCACCCAGATGTACCCCAAGTATAGCCCAATGACAGAATGTATCAGAGTGTTCTAAAGAACAACTAGAGCGCTAACAGTCTTACTTATGACAAAAGTATGGCACACCAGAAGCCATCTTGATTGGAATGAAGTGGTAAGTCTGAAAACACTCAATTTAAAAAGGAACAACATGAGGGGGTTAGTTTTGCCATAGAAAGTATGATTAGTGCTTCAGAAAGAAAAATTAGGGATCATTTTGAGTGACTTCTCAAATCCTCTTCTATTTCATGAAAAAAATTCTGACATGCAGACTGAAACATGCACTTTGAATACCAGCAGCAGACGTCCCTGGTGAGCAGTAGCTTTACTACAGTGATCTAATGTGCAACTAGAGTGCTAACATTCAGAATTTATGGCAAATGTGTGACACATCTGAATGCCTTCTTGATGGAACCAAAGTAAACAAGCATTGAAAATGCAATAGATCTCGCCCTCATTTAAGTTAAAGCCATTCTGTTTGTAATGAGGTGGCTTTTTAGCTTTGCTTTTATTAGTGTTTTTTCAACTTTCATGTAAATAACGCACCGTTTTCACCAAATCGACTTTGCCCAAGCACACCCTTCCCTTCGGCCAACAAATCCCAAAAATTCGGCACACCTGCCGATCCACTCTCCCTACAGCTCACCCAAGCCCCGTCCCTCTAGCGCAACTGGAACATCCCAAATTCACCTTCTCCATGCGCACCAAAAACTCCCATTGAATAACATGACAATTCGCTACTCCGCACAAAAATTGCTCTTTAAAGCACTTCCACTGCTCCGATCCGCTTCAAACTTGGCTGGACACTAGTTCCAGCGATTCCCTAACATCTCACCAAAAATCAGCTCAATCCATCCACTGGAACGGGGACGAATTTCAACCCGAATACGCGCCCCCGCAAACACAAAAAAAAGCCATAAAACGGCCAAATCGCGACCAAAAACCGCCAAAATCCCTCAAAACCTTGCCAACACCAATACGCACGAAACTGAACCGGCCCCTCAGCCCTAGGCTCCGGGAACCCTACTTAATTGACCCAAAAGCCCTAAAAAAGCAACATAATACACACGAAAACGCCCTAACAACCCTAAAATGCATATAAGTATATGTATGCATGCATTTATGTTTGTATTTATATGTAGATATACAGATGATATATGTTTATATATGTATGTCGTTTTTTTCCCTTGAGTGAGATTTGGGGACTTGGCGGAATTCGTGGCATATGTATGTATATATATATATTCACTGAAAAAACCATAGGCTATAGACCATATATAGTTAGGAATTAGCATTTACAAAACCTTGAAAATTCACTGAAAAAACCGTAGGTTATAGACCATATATAGTTAGGAATTAGCATTTACAAAACCTTGAAAATTCACTGAAAAAACCATAGGTTATAGACCATATATAGTTAGGAATTCGCATTTACAAAACCTTATTTTACTCACACAAAACCATTGAAATTCCATATATAGTTAGTTGCACTAACTAAATATCGCGCACCCGCAATCCACTGCTGATGATGTCACATATTACATCATTCATGACATGGTCAGTGACATCACTGATGACATCACTGATGACATCTCAAATGACATCACTGATGACATCACTGATGACAACATCCAGTGACTGTTTGTTTCTGTAAAGTTAAAATATGTCTTACATATTGAAGTATGAGTGGATGTATAAGTGTCTGGATGAAGGATTTAGTAGGTGCATGACTGACTGTATGAGTGCGTGATTAAATGTGTCTCACTGAGTGCATGGGTTAGTGACTAAACTGTCTTAATTTGTGCATCATTATGTCTGTTGTTCTGTAAACTGTTGCATGTGTTGATAAGTAGCTATATGAGTAACTATATGGGTTATTGATTGGTTGCTCAAGTATTTGTATGGGATACTGAGTGTGTGTGTGGGTGGCTGGGAGGTGTATGACTCTGTGCATAGATGTGTGAGCAGTTGATTCACTAGATGTATGGTTTCAAAAGTGCATGTGGAAACAGCTGTATGGGCGGTTGACTGTGTGCATGAGTGTATTGGTGAGTGAATGGATATCTCAGTGCTACATGTCAAAGTAAGTACATATGTAAAACACAGTACATGTGAGAGTTGACATATATAAATAACTGTGCATAAGAGCCAGTGAATGTGTGAGTGGCTGTATGGATCATTGTGAACTTGTATCAGGGATTGTATAAGAGAGTTAATATGTGTTAGTATATGTTTGAATAAGTAAAGTTTGTATAACTGTATAGTTGAGGAAATGGAGGTGTGATTGATTCTTTGATTGACTGACTAGGTGTGTGAGTAACTCCATGGATGAGTGACAGTCTGTGAGTGTCTGTTTACACTGATTGTATCTAAGGTTATATTAGAGTCTGAAGAGGTTCATCGTATTATCACATGAATGATATCATCAGTGATGTGATCAGTAATGTCAAATGAGATGTCATCAGTGATGTCATCAGTGATGTCATTTGAGATGTCATCAGTGATGTCATTTGAGATGTCATCAGTGATGTCATCAGTGATGTCACTGACCATGTCATGAATGATGTAATATGTGACATCATCAGCAGTGGATTGCGGGTGCGCGATATATAGTTAGTGCAACTAACTATATATGGAATTTCAATGGTTTTGTGTGAGTAAAATAAGGTTTTGTAAATGCGAATTCCTAACTATATATGGTCTATAACCTATGGTTTTTTCAGTGAATATATATATATATATATATATATATATATATATATATATATATATATATATATATATATATATATATATATATATTCACTGAAAAAAACATAGGTTTCAAGAATTAGCATTTAAAAAACCTTGCAAATTCAAAGAAAAAAACATAGGTTTCAGGCCTTATATAGTCAGGAATTAGCATTTAAAAAACCTTTGAAATTCACTGAAAAAAACATAGGTTTCAGGCCTTATATAGTTAGGAAATCGCATTTAAAAAACCTTTAAAATTCACTCAAAAAACTATAAGTTTTAGGGGTGATATAGTTAGCTGGACATTTCACTCATACAAAACCATTGAAATTGCTCCTATATAGTTAGTTGTACTAACTATATTTCGCGCACCCGCAATCCACTGATGATGATGTCACATATTACATCATTCATGACATGGTCAGTGACATCACTGATGACATCTCAAATGACATCAATGATGACATCATTGATGACATCATCCAGTGAATGTGGTTTGCTTTGTTATTTAAATATGCATTATATATATAGCAATTTGCATTGAAGTATGAGTGGATATATAAAAATACATATTTGGATGGAGGACTTTAACAATGTAGAATGTCTCACTAAATATAGTGGATAGTGACTAAACTGTGTGAATATCTGTATCACTTTGTCAGTTGTTGTGTAAACTGGTTCTCCAGTTGGTTACTAGCTATGTGAAAGTCTATAATAGTTATTGATTAGTTAATTGAGTATTTGTATGGGAGAGTGAATGTGTGTGGTTCGCTGGAGGGTGTGTGACTGCCCAAAGATGTGTGAATAGTTGATTCAGTAGATATATGAAGTTAAAACTACATGTTCTAATAGTTGTTTGGGTGAGTGAATATCTTTATGGGTGTGGTGATGAGCAAATATATGTCTCAATGGTACATGTCCAACAAACTAGAAAAATAAAAGACAGTGTATGTGTCAGTTGTTTTATATAAATAAGTATACATAAGACTCAATGATTGTGTGAGTGACTGTATGGATAACTGCATTTTATAATATACTAAAAATGACTTACTATCTAAATGAATAGATGAAGTGGTGTTTGTATAAGTGTGTAGCTAAGTAAGTATGTAAGTATGATCCATTGTTTGCAAAAGTGAGTAGGATAACGTCATATGTGAATAGATTGTGTGCTGGTGTGTAATGTCGATATAGGTGTATAAGTATTTTGATAGTGTTCTATTGTTCATTGACAGCATGTATGAGTGAATCTACAGGTAAGTGATTAGCTGTGTGTATACCTCTCGGAATCAATGAGTGGGTTTTTAGATACTTGTATTGCTGTGTCAATGGATTCAAATATGATACTCTGTATTTTACAAAGAGTGATGAAAGTTTTACTAGTGTATGAAAAGGTGCATGTGATTGTCACGTGGATGATGTCATCATTGATGGCAACATCTATGCAATCCAATGTGACTGTGCTATGCTATACATAGGAAGTACCAGCTGCATGCTCAAGAAGAGAATTCTCGAACATATTAGAGCAGTTAAGAACAAGGATTTAACATATGGGAAAGCAAAGCAACTCCTGACATGTCAAAATTGGAACTGGCTCAACATGAGCTATTTTGCGATAGACACAGTCGATACCAATGAGAGATTGGGAGACCAAAGGAAAAGACTACGACAATTGGAATCAAAATACATTATCCGAATGAGGATAAAACAACCAAGAGCAATAAATCTCGATGAGGAACTGTATGTCCACCTATAATGAACATCTTTTAGAGCAGACAATCCTTGAACTACTTATTCATATACTATATACATCACAACACTTTTCGAGCTGGTGTGATACTCAATTTACAACTGTTTATTTTATCCCTAACCTTTACCTTTTATTAAAAAAAAATCTTGTTCTTATAATTAGGGTACTGCACCCTCAATCTTGCTAATATTATGACTGTTAAAAAATTGTTGAATAGTCGACAAAAAAAAACCTACGCATACACAAAAGAAGCATACAATTTTGTGCAATTAATTATAAAAATGTTAACGGAATTTTTTTTTAAGGTTTTGTTTGACTTAAAAGTGTCAGGGATATGTAACTACAAAGGTAAAGGTGCACATACAACTAATGTCAAATTATACACGATACATGCATTGTGGAAAACTGTGTTAATATATTGAAAACTACATGTCCCAGAATTCATGGGCATGCTGTAAAACAGGAAATGATATAAAACAATTGCAAAAGTAATACCACCTACCGTGAGCAAGGCCGCAGGGCTGAAACGCGTCGGTGTGCAGAGTGTGCTCTGTTCAATTAAACTTTAAAAACTTAAAGTTCCAGAGTGTGGCGTTTCTTTGATAAACAATTGATGCTTCCTGGGTTTTGGCTGAGCTGAACGCCCGCACCCGTAGCTGTGATGCTCTGGTGAATTCAGCCAAATTGTTGTAAATAAAAAAAAATATATATATATATTACCTACTGGCGGTCGCCAGTAGGGGGTTATAGTTAGGATTATTTTCAATGCAAAATCTCAACATTCTATTGTGAATAACTTTGGCGCCGGTTGAGGAATCTGCCTGAAAATGTCCTCAAATTTGCATTGCGGCGCCCCGGTCCTTCCCTGAAAGTTTGCGGGGGGATTCGTCAAGCGGGGGCCGAGATAAAAGGGGGGTCCCAAAACGTGTTTTCCCCATGTTAATTTCCATAGGGCGGTCGACCTCACTTTTAGCCCGAACAGCTGAATGGATTTCCACCAAACTTGGCAAAATTGTAGGGACTGGTAGCCCGATGTGCCTTTGCTATGTCTCAAGATATGTGCTCCAGTGGATTATGAGTAATTTAGGTTAAAAAATATATATATATCTATGGCAGCACCCCGGTACGCGCACCGGGGCGCTAACCAGCGCGCTACGCGAGTTCGGGCGTGGAAAGCTGATTGGCTCTCGGGTGTCTTTCAACATTCCAAACAGTCCGGAGCGGCCGCCATCTTGTGTCTCGGTAGGATCGAGACACAAGAGGTGGCAAAAACAAAGGGAGAAATGACCATAGATTTGCGCGGGGGAGCGCCCGGTACGTGCACCGCGGAGCGTACCGGGGAGCGTACAATGGAGAAAAAAGAATGATAGAGTTTTAGAAAAAAGTAGCCTTTTTTTTATAAATTGGAGGTAGTTTTAAAAAGAACTGTTTTTTTCTTCTTTTTGTAGTTTTATATTTTTTTAATATTTTTTGAACATTTTGTACTTTTTTTGGCTTTTATGAACTATTTTATATTTTTTTGTTATTTTTATGGGGGGAAACAAAAAACAGGGAATTGAAAGTGGCTCAACTGGAGCAAAAAAAAAAAGGAAAAAATTAGGGTTTTTTGGGGCAATTGTGGTTGTCACCAGCAAGGAGGATGAGCTTGATGCTCTGTTCACCATAGGAGATGGTCTTACCACAAAAAATAATTGTAATTCTGTATTCCCCAAACTGTGGTTGTATGCAAGGGATTGTCTCCCTTGTCTCTGGTCCCATTAGAGTGGGTTGCTTTCTTTTGGAGGTGGTGGTTGAAGATTGGGGAGGGTTACTGGCCAGTTCTCTCATCTCTGCAGCAGAATAGTTCTTTGGATGCTTGCGCTGCATGTGTCTAATCATGGTATTATTACCAAAAGAATATTTTTTGTTCGGGTTCCCCCTTGAAAGTTCCATGTCACAGATTAGGCAAGTCACCTTGGGCGCATTGACTTTCTTCCTGCCCTCTGGGATAGAAAAAAACTCCCATACAATGTGTGGCCTTGGTTTGTATGGGGTATTGTCTTCTGGCAGCCACTTTCTCCCTCCTTCCTCCTCCTCCTCCTCCTCCTCCTCCTCCTCCTCCTCTTCTTGACCACCAATGTAATGTTGTGGTGGTCCTCTTGGTGGTGGTGGTGGTGGTGCAGATGCTCCAGCTGCTGCTGCTACTGTTGCCATTTTAAAGTACAACATTTTGCACAAAGAAGTTCAAGCAGGTCTTCCTCAGTCAAAGGACAAAGTCAGAATAAGGAAAAAAGGTGGGGTCTTTCATCATTTGGAAAAAAAAACTGTCCTGAACCAATGAAAAGTGTTATTTTTAGGTCACATGACCCGACGCGCTTGCGCGCCAAGGAGCGCACCACGGGGCGCGTCGCGTAAGAGCATCAGATGATTACGTTGCGCAATCGTATTCGCTTGAGTATTTCCAGATGCGCTTACGCCGTGCGTATTACGTGGACGCGGCTACGCGATACGTCATGATGTTTTCATTCGCGGCAATAGCGCTAACGGGACGCTTACCGGTGCGCGACCCGGGTCGCTCCAAAAAATGCGCTTTCCAGTGCACACATCGGGGTGCGCACCGGGAGCGTACCAGGGCAAAAAAAGATATATATATTATATAAATATACAATATAGGATTCATTATAAAAAATATCACATTTCATAGGTTTAAGGCAATATATATAGTTAGGAATTAGCATTTAAAAAACCTATGAAATTCACTGAAAAAACCATAGGTTTCACACCAGTTATAGTTAGGAATTAGCATTTTAAAAATCTATTAAATTCACTGAAAAAACCATAGGTTTCACACCAGTTATAGTTAGCAGGAAGTTTTACTCGCATAAAACCATTGAAATTCCCACGTTATAGTTAGTTGGACTCACTATAACTTGCGCGTGCAATGCACTGCTGATGACGTCACAAATTACATCACTCATGACATGGTCAGTGACATCACTCTACAACTAGTAATCAACACATGCAGCAGCTTACACAACAACGGACATACTGGTGCACACATTCACACAGTTTAGTCACTAACCTATGCATTCAGTAAGACACATTTAATCACTCACTCATACAGTCAGTCATGCACCTACTAAATCCTTCATCCAGACACCTATACATCCACTCATTCTTCAATATGTAAAACATATTTAAACTTTACAGAAAAACAGTCACTGGATGATGTCATCTTTGATGTCATCAGTGATGTCATTTGAGATGTCATCAGTGATGTCACTGACTATGTCATGAATGATGTAATATGTGACATCATCAGCAGTGGATTGCGGGTGCGCGATATATAGTTAGTTCAACTAACTATATAGGGGGAATTTCAATGGTTTTTTATATGTTAAATCCTAACTATATATTCGGCCTGAAACCTATGTTTTTTTCAGTGAATATATATATATATATATATATATATATATATATATATATATATATATATATATATATATATAGATAGATATATATATATATATATATATATATATATATATATATATATATATAGATAGATATAGATAGATATAAATATAAAACTTCTATGGCAAAATGAAACCCCTCATTTTGTTCCTTTTCAAATTAAATGTATTAAGTGTTACCACTTTATTCCAATCAAGATGACTTCAGGTGTGCCATACTTTTGTCATAAGTAAGACTGTTAGCGTTCTAGTTGTTCTTTAGAACACTCTGGGACATTCTGTCATTGGGCTATAGTTGGGCTACATCTGGCTGATATTTGGGCTACATTTGGGCTCTTTTGTCTCTGGTGGCCATCTTGGGAGACTGCATATCAGAATTGTTTTATTGAAATATAAGAGGATTTGAGAAGTCACTCAAAATGTGCCCTAATTTTTCTTTCTTCAGCACTAATCATAATTTCTATGGCAAAATGAACCCCCTAATTTTGTTCCTTTGCAAATTAAATAATTTAAGTGTTAACACTTTATTCCAATCAAGATGACTTCAGGTGTGCCATACTTTTGTCATAAGTAAGACTGTTAGCGCTCTAGTTGTTCTTTAGAACTCTCTGGGACATTCTGTCATTGGGCTATAGTTGGGCTACATCTGGCTGATATTTGGGCTACATTTGTTTTTTTTGTCTCTGGTGGCCATCTTTGGGCTACATTGGGCTACATTGGGCAACATTTGGGATCTAACATATATGTAGCCCAATGTAGCCCAATATATATTTTTTCAAAGTTAATTTTCGTAAAAACCACTGGAGCATATATCTTGAGACATAGCAAAGGCACATCGGGCTACCAGTCCCTACAATTTTGCCAAGTTTGGTGGAAATCCATTCAGCCGTTCGGGCTAAAAGTGAGGTTGACCGTCCTATGGAAATTAACATGGGGAAAACACGTTCTGGGACCCCCCTTTTATCTCGGCCCCTGCTTCACGAATCCCCCCCAAACTTTCAAGGAAGGACCGGAGCGCCGGGAGGTAAATTTGAGGAAATTGTCAGGCAGATTTTTCAACTGGCGCCAAAGTTATTCACAATAGAAGGTTGAGATTTTGCATTGAAAATAATCCTCACTATAACTACCTACTGGCGACCGCCATTAGGTAATATATATATATATCTATCTATCTATATATATATATACATATTTAGTGCAATGTGGTCTCCTCACAGGATCGCTCACCAGCGGGTGCCGGCGTTGGGCCAGACCAGAGGCCAGAAACAATTTTTATGACAAAAGACGCCACACTCAGCAACTCCAATTCGTAATTTATTCAGTGCCTAGTCTAACACCAACGCGTTTAAGCGTAGCAGCCTTGCTCACGGTAGGTGTAATTACTCTCCTGCACCTGTTTATACTTTTTTTTCCATTTCTACTACTCCCATTGCCCTCTGGGACATGTAGTATTTCATGTTATACAGGAATTCACCTTTGTTAAACATTGTTCTAATTGTAAGTGGGATGCATTTCATTGATACTTTGAATCTGCACATTTCCAAAAATAAATGCATGTAGTACAATTGCATATATTCAAATTTTGAGGTCTTGGTCATTTCTCATTATAGCACAGTTCCTTGGTTGTGTCGATTATGATTTTCATTTCATCATTTATGACGTTTCATTAAAGTATAGTACTTAAAGCAATAACAACATTGCCAAGAGTTCGATATGTATCATAGCGCAAACAAGGATGAACAGTATAGTACCCATTTTTATCTCCTAATTTTTTCCAAAATACGTGCTAAAGGTCTTATGCATTTTTTCCGGTAACCCTACTCAAATGATTTGCTCTTGGGGCCCCATAGTTTGTTTTTATTCTAAGTGCACATAAAGTTTTTCATCGAAGTTCATGCCGCTTGGGTTATTTGTCCGTAATCTGATTATGTATCTCGATTCCAGTTGTCGGAGTTTCTTTTTCCGATCTCCCATCCTTTCATGATCTTCCACAGTGTCAATTGCGAAATAAGTCATTTTCCGCCAATCTCCATTTTGGCATGACAGAAGATGTTTCGCTGTGGCATATGATAGGTCCTTATTTTTGACTGCCCTTATATGCTCCAATATTCGCTTTTTCAGATTGCAAATGGTGCTGCCTATGTAAAGCATTCCACAGTTATATTGGATGGCATACACCACGAATTTTGTTGTGCATGTAATTTTCTTATGAGTTTCAATTAGCCTTCCTTCTGGGTCTCTTATGTTCTTCTTATTTACATGCTTTGCAGACCTGGCACCTTGTGAAACCATTTTGTTGTTTATCCAGCCAATTCGGAGTTTTCTTTTTTTGGGTGAAATGGCTCTGAATTACTGTATCCTTTATTGATGGTGCTTTTCTGAAAGTGATCTGAGGATTCGGGCCTATTAGGTTTGCCATATCTGCATCATGATTTAGGATAGACCAATATTTTTGCACAATTTGGCGTATTTTATGAGACTCCTTGCTATATGACAGGATCAATCTTGGAATTTGTTGAGTTTGTTCTTCTTCTTTTGACTTCTTAGGTTTTTTGATAAGAATCTCTGTACGACCGAGGCACAAGAAAGCAGAAAAACAAACATGTAGAAAAAAAGGGGGCAGGGTAGAAGCACCCTGACCCCCTAGGCCTGCTCAGGGGGTCCCACAAGGACCTCCAAGGCCAAAAATGTTTTTTTTTAAATCCCGGTATGTTTATTTAAAATTTACCCCCAAAGGGGACCAAATCGCGGGGGCATAGAGATAAAGAAGTGTGGGGGCTGCCCAATCCCCCCCCCCCACACTGCCCAGGGACCGCCGCCCTCCGGGGCAAAGCGAAGCAGCCTCTTGGCGCATACTGGAGGCTCCTGGTGGGCTAGTTGCCCCCCCAGGGACCCTCACTATGCAAGGGGAATTAGTTCCCCCTCTACAAACATGCCCGGGGGCTGCGTTGCAGAGAGCTGTAAAAAAGGGTGTGGCCTCATTACACCTCTCTGTAATGCAGCCCACTGGCTTATACAGAAGGCTCCTGGTGGGCTAGTTGCCCCCGAGGGACCCCCAGTATGCAAGGGGAATTAGTTCCTCCTCTGCGAATGTGCCAGGGGTTGCGCTGCAGAGTATTGTAAAAAGGGGGTGTGCCCTCTGAACACCTGCCTGCAAAAATATAGTAAATCAAAAAAAATAACAATTAATACATTTAAAAATTGTCATTTAAAAAAAATTCAAAATAAATGAAAAAACCATAGGTTTGAGGCCTGATATAGTTAGGAATTAGCATTTTAAAAACCATTGAAATCCATTAAAAAATCATAGGTTTCAGGCCTTATATAGTTAGGAATTAGCATTAAAAAAACCTTTGAAATTCTAATGGTAATTCCTAACTATATAAGGCCTGAAACTTAGGTTTTTTTCAGTGAATATATATATATGTGTGTGTGTGTGTGTCTGTGTGTGTATGTATGTTCTTCTTCTTTTGACTTCTTAGGTTTTTTGATAAGAATCTCTGTACGACCGAGGCACAAGAAAGCAGAAAAACAAACATGTAGGAAAAAAGGGGGCAGGGTAGAAGCACCCTGACCCCCTAGGCCTGCTCAGGGGGTCCCACAAGGACCTCCAAGGCCAAAAATGTTTAAAATACACTTTTATAATGTGTATTTTGTATATTCCCCTGCCTTTGTTGCATTTTGCGCTACAATGCCTTTCTTTTACTGTCAACCTTTCATCTCTTTTTCTTTGGGTGATAGGTCTTTGAACACACTTTAAATTGGTTCACCGGCTTCTGGCGCGTAATGTGACCAAGTTTCGTCCGCGGAGCGAAACGCGTCGAGGAGAGCACTCGCTCCATGATTGCTGAATAAATTCTTTACCACTGCTGACACGATTTTGGTGTGATGGCGTCTTACTGAGACTTTGGATTTGTTTGTGGGGGAAAGAGCTCTGCGCCTGCTGAAGTCCGCGTGGATAGCGGACAGGACTGTTTTCGATATATATATAAGCAGAATTTTTGGATGTTACTGTATACATTGATGACACGATAGAGTGCAAACAACTCTCCATCGTAAAGCTACTGCAGGCAACACTACTCTTCATGCCTCCAGTTTACACCCTAGGCACACGATCCAAAGTATTCCCTACGGGGAAATACTTAGGTTGAAAAGAATCTGCAGCAGTACTAATGATTTTGAGATTAGTGTCAATGACCTACGCAGTCGCATGAAAGCCCGAGGTTATACAGAAAAAATGTTTAACCAAGCATTAGCAAAATCACAAGACAGAACCCGGGCTAGCCTGCTAAGCACTCCTTCTGAAACCACTAACTTACCTGATGAGACAATAGATACCACCAAACAGGAATGTCCCAGGTTCATCACCAACTACAGTAGCCAACAAAATAAAATAAGACAGATCATCAATCATCACTGGCCTATTGTATTAACGGACAATGTATTAGGAAATATGCTTCCTAACAAACCCATGGTTACTTTCCGACATGCTCTCAGTATGGGTGCAGTGCTTGATCAAAGCAGTCCCGAACTCAAGTGCAAACAAAACTGGCTAATCAAGGAGGGATTCCGGAAATGCTCTACTTGTAGAGCGTGTAAATTCGGAATAAATAAGACTCACTATAAAACTCCCTTCAGTGACACTGAGACCCCAATTAAAGGCCAGCATACTTGCAAAACAGAATATGCAGTATACGTTCTGACATGTACGTGCGGCCTCAATTATGTAGGCAGCACCATACAACCTGTACATGTCAGAATTTTACAGCATATACGAGCTATTCTGCACTCAGATCCAGCATACCCAGTTGCACGTCACTTTTTGAGCTCTCATAGTAAAGATATTAATTGTCTATCTAACTATGTGATAGCCTCGATCCCCAAGCTAAGACGTGGAGGCAACCGTGAGCTCAAACTCAGACAATTAGAATCACGAATGATCCTTGAATTCGATAGTAAATGGCCTAACGGGCTTAATATTACTGAGGATCTCCGTCATTTTCTATGAGATGCCCCTCAATAAGTATTACCTTGGTTTCCTTTCCCCTAGATAGTCAGGTTCCCTGTTATCTAGTGGGTCAAATCTTCTAGTCCAAGTGATCTATAATGGTGCTGAATTAACTAACTGTATAGTTGACCAGTCAAGTTCCTTGTTGGCCAATCTATTATTGATAAATGTAACTCTTCACCTTCCTCTAATGTTGTAAATATTGTTGTATAATAATTTAGATACACTTTTTTTATCAAAAAAATGAAAAAATATTTTTGTACACTTTTTATCACTGTATTTTACACCGGGTGTTTTTAGCAACTATGAATTTTACACATGGTAGTTTTATCAAGTATCTATTGTTTTAACAACTTTGTATGAGATTTATATAGGGTCAAGTTCCTATCTCTGACTATTTGCATTTATGCAATGATGACACAAGATACTTTACAACATGTGGATTCAGCACTTTATTCTCACCTACCTCTTTTCCCTATGCACTTTACCACTCTCCACTAAACGCAGACTTGGAACCAGTCTAAATTGTAAATATTGGCACCTTTAGCAAACCTTCAATTCCCCAGTCACTATAAATACTGTATATAGACATTTTAACGGTTTTTTCTATAAGGATTCATCCTGTTATTAATTGTGTGATACCGTATTATGTAAATCTGCAATTTTTTCCTATGATTCTGTTTTTAAAACATGACATCTCATTTTATTTATATTAATTTGTACGCAAATAATATATGGCATTGAAATGTGGTTTGTTTGAAAACAAAGGAAAAAGAATACTTTGCAGTACTTCTCTCCTTAAATGTAGGAGTAAAATGTCTTTTATGTCGATGCAGATTTATACCATGTGACAGGGCGGGCCAATTGGGTGTGCACAGCAGTATAAAATTAAAAAGTTGAAACTGGCTCATTTGCATGTGTACAAGGGCTTTTCCAGCCCGAAACGCGTAGTGCCCTCTGGCTTACCGGCTTCTCTGCAAATAAAAGATCCTGTGCAGCGCATTCTGTGGTCCGTCTCCTATGTTCCCTCGCCGGTCTGACGTTGGTTGACCTGGAAGTGCTGTTTGGAGGTTTTTCGGATATATATCCTGAGTGGGCTGGGTATGCTCAGACGTGAGTCCCAGGCTCTCCACATCACTGGAGTCAAGCTATCCAGGCTAAAGAAGGCTGATAGCCAGAAACCGATCCTTGGATGCTTGATTCCGGTCTGGGAAAGACATGGCTTGGTAGTTCGGGCTGGACTGTTCCCATGATGCACAGGGTCAAGGCTGATTTGCATATAGCCAGTGTCTGACCTAGGGTGGTGTGGAGTGCAAAAAAACAATGGATTTAGGCCCAGATCTTTGTACTGGGGTGAATGTAAGACATTGTTCTGCATTCTGTCCATCAACTGTGTTTTTTGCATAGTATATAATGGTCCACCATATCAAAGGCACTACTTAGATGGGCGAAGCAAAGATATAATGAACCCTCCTGAGCTTCAGTATATTTGCCAATCAGTAGTTCTAGGTTAATACACTGGTCGAGTGTACCCCGACCCTTCCTGGCTGTCTGCTAGAATGCCTTCTTGCTCAACCCACTCTTCTAATCTAACCAACATGACTCGACTCATGATCTTTACTGAGGAGTCAAGAAGAGAGATTGGCCGATAATTCTTACCATCAGCCCGACTGCCCTTTTTATATATTGGGATTATAATGGATTCCTCCCAAATATTTGGCGCCTCTGCGCACACAGCGGCATTAAATACGTTGGTCAACACAGGGCTCCACATCTTTGGGGCGTCTTTATAAACATCGATCGGCACCCCATCGGGTCCCTGGGCCTTGCCCCCCTTACAAGCTCCAATGCCAGATTCAACCTCTTGGACAGTAATGTCCAATGAAATGACAGGCCAGACATTATTGCTGCTAGTATCACAGTTGGCAGAACCAAAAATCTGAGAGAAATGGGTAACCCAACCCTCGCTAGGTACATTGGATGTTAATTCGGGTATGTTATCCTCTTTGAGGAAGGCAGAGTTTACCGTTGCCCAAAACAAGGTATTTTCGGATAGCTCTGCGGCCTGGTTGAGTGAATCCCAGGCCTGCTGCTGTAGTTCACCCTTTCTCCTTTTCAGAGCATGCTTGTACTCTAACCTTATTTTAATGATATGATCAGGGTCCCTGGGCTTTTTCACAAGTGCATGTTTTAACTTATTTAACAGGCTAGTACATGCGTGGTCAAACCAACCCCAGCCATTACTACAATGGGCATTTTTAGGTTTAGTGAACCCGGCATTAATAGATTTGTTAATAAAATTAAAAGCAACTAAGACCCGCTCGTTGTCGGTGCCGTGATCCAATATGAGGGTAATATCTGTCAGACTCTCACTGACAATGGAGTTTAGCAGTTCACTGGCTTTCTCCCCTATCCATCTACGCCTTGCACCATTTGGTCTATGAGGCTCTACATTAGTAAGTACAGTACCTACTTTGACAGTGTTACTCCCCCATAAAGTACAATCTAGGACTATATAATTGTGGTCACTTAGGGAACTGACCTCTATCCTAGGAGAAGCACAGTGAGGGGTGATGTTAGAAGAGACAATAACATGGTCTGTGACTGAACTACTCTGCCTGTTTTTAAAAGTAGGGATTGTCTGACCAGATTCATCTTTAACAAAATCCAAGATTTCCAGGTCATGACATCCCATGAACTTGTGCAATATTTCACCATAACTGTGATGTCTAAAATGTAAATCATCCACGCCATCATTATTAAGAACCCCACAGACTTTTTGGGTAGACAGTTCACACAAAGATAGGTTGAAATCACCCACCCAGATAAAATCAAAAGCGACATTTAGTTCTGTAATGAAATTATCAATAGCACTGGCCAAGTTGTGGATACAGTCGACCTGGAATTATGACACAGATTATTATAATAATTTACCAGTAATACATTACGGCCCTGGTCCGCAGTTAGCCGGAGGAAATGTACATGCGCTCCCACACACCAATACCTTTTCACTGTATTCTGTCGCCTGATAGAGACCAAAATCAGAAGACCACCCTTGGCTCTCCCCAATGTAGAACCTTGTGCCAGCAGGCTGTACGAGACAAAACCATCATAATTTACTTCCTCCCTACACCAAGTTTCCTGAAAACAAAGTATATCATAGCTAATAATAAAGTCATTCCAACCCAAAACATTCCCCTTGGACTTAAGTCCAGCAAGGTTCCAACTGGCAATTTTAATACCATTGGTATGCGTTATACTATGGGCAACTGGGGCGGCTATTACCATATTACCGTCCCCCACCATTACATTCCCCTTTAATATACCCCCGCATCTGTTAATCTCAGATCGTTCCCCCGGCTGGATTTGCTCCAGGTCTAAATGTTTGTTATTTCATTCAATCTCCGGGCTTACAGAGGTTGCCCTTGCAGATAACCCGCGGCCCTCGGTATGTCAATCGTTAGAGTCCAACGAGCTTAAAGCTTGATATCTGTTCTGCATAGGGATTTCAAAGCCAGGGTGTTGTACAGGTAAATGGGGTCTATAGGGTCTGCTTCTATCATTATTGGGGGATACGTTAATAAATTGGCTATAAAAGTAGCCTAGTGGGCATACACAGACACTATTCTCAGCATAAACTAGTGAAGCTGCCCTTAGCAAGACGGTAGCTACATGTTGGGGATGTTTAAAATATATTATAACGCAATCGCCCCTACAGGTCTTTCTAGACTGACCTATCCAATTCGCCCTTCTAGTAGATAAAATTTGGTCAGAAAAATTTATCGGGAAGTCACATTGCTTATTCAGCCACAAAACTGTCTTGTTTTTAAGTGAGTTGTGGGTTTCCTGATGGGGCTCGGTTGAATGACTTTCCAGGGGAGGAACGTTTGTCAAGACAACCACATATGGGGCACAATCAGGTGGCAGGTTGGTGGAGCGATTATTCCTTATTTCTTTTACAGTAGGGGTGCGCTCTCGAACCACAATACTCTGCTGATTTGGGCAAATTAATGGTGTCGGGTCAGGCATAACAGGTTCAGTTTCAGTTATTCTATTACTAGGTGGCTTAGGTACATCTTTGGAGGTGCCCTGGTTTATTTCAACTGTACCCTTGGCACCACATTTCGGTCTTTCAATCCAGGCCAAGTGTGTCTCCATAAGGCCTCCTAGTCTTTTAACTGCAGCAGAAATGGTATTAAGTTTGGACGCTAGGGGTTTAATGAGCTCTTCTAGCTTTGCATCAATGATACTAGCTAGAAGGTCCAATTGATCAACATTAATGTTAAATGAGCCTTTACTTCCCACCGGCTCAGAATCCCCCAGTGGGTGTTTTGGTGATGTCTCTAATGTTTTTTTGCTACGATTTCCCCCTCGTTTGACTTGAATCTTCCTGCATGCCCTTACAGCCCTGGATGCTCTAGGGGGAGATGGACACTGCTCCTGGATATCATTGTTTGAGGTATCCTGAATATTATTGTTGGATGTAACTGAGGTGTCCTGAACATTTTCAGCATGAACTAGAACATCCACTGATACAACTGCCTGGTTCACCGGGCCACAACTATCCGATAATATTGGTGCGACCACTAAAATAGGTGAAGTTGGGGTGGTGAAAGGAGAACTCCCCCGCCCTAATGATGCTCTCCTATCGCTATTGATTTTATTAACCACTTTCACCAAATAGCTATCTAATGTGGCTAGAGCAGTAGGAGTCTTATCAGCTTTATGTTTAGACATGGTTGATGTTTATAATTAAAACCACAAAGTTTAAGCTGTAAAGAATAAAGACTATCATGAATTAGCAGATGCTTGAATACTATACTTAGCTTACTCTCCTATAAACACAGTGCTTTGCATATCTAAAGGTAAAATCAATGTCCAAGGTTAATAGATAAATGAAAAGAGAGTCTCACTTCCAGGGGATAAATTTCTGTTGCAGAAACAAAAATCTGTTGCCCAGCCCAGCCTCGTTCAGCCCCGAGCCCGGCGTCCCGTGACGCGGGGAGCGCGCTGCTTAAATGCGCCTCCTGGCGCTGTTCAGGGGTCAGAGGTACGCGCCGCCGCTTGGCCTGCCGGGAAGTGTAGTCCTGGGGTGGTGGCGCAAGTAGTTATGCCACAGGTGACTCTTGGCGGTGGCGGCAGGGAAGCCTTTCCTCTCGCTGCACTGGAGATATTGCTGCTGTGTCCACGTTCGCTGTACTGGACCAGGTAAGAGTAAGAGTATATGAAGTTAAAAATTGAAAAATGTTGTCAACCGTTGCCAACGTTATCAGGCGTTTAACTGAAGCAGCAGCCCTATAGATATTTATGTCTATGAAGGAGGATCAAGGGGTAGATACAGAGGGTTGCCCCTTTCTTTGAGTTTCTGGGTAGAGCACAACCACTTTCAGAAGCTACAATGACTGTCCCAGATGTAACATTGGTCACAGAAACAAATCCCTCTAAAATTGGTGTTAAAAAGGCAAAACAGGCACAAAAGACCTGACTGGGGCAGGAAAGGTACCGGAAGAGAACAATTTGGAAATCATGAGAGCTGTGACGCATGGGTAGACTGCCCATATACCCTTTATATCCTGGTGAGAGTAGATACTTTCTCAAATGTAATCTTCACACCATTACTATGCCACTGATTGTATGTTTTTGACCAAGACATGTGCAAGAGGAAAAACCAGCGAAATGGAAGATAACTTGATAATATTATGAGGCTTCGCCTCTAACACTTTCATTGCTTGTTGCTCAAGCCTTCAAGATTGCTCAGTAAGTGTTTTATATAACGTTTTTCTTCTTGCAGAGCACCAATAGAAATTACATCCAGGACAGAACTGTGTTACTGCTATAAAAATCTTTCATTTTGCTACCACCCAGTCCTCAAAAAACGCATAACATGTAGTATAATGTTGACCTTTTAACCCACTATTTTCACCTGCACCAGGTACCCGTCTTGTTCCCTATTCATCTAATAATGACATATTCTCCTGATGAATTTTTAGAGGAAAGATGCAAATGGTTAACCTTTGGTGGTATGAAAGGCCAGTGGTTTCCTTCTTATGAAATGAACGACCAAACTGCTAATTTGATATTTTCAAACACCACTAATTTAATATGTATTGTTGTGTGATTTCACTTAATGATTTTGTAGATGATTGTCATGGTTCAAATGAAAATGTATTGTATATCATATTCAAATGAAATCTGTATGCTTTATGCAGCTGTTTCCACAATTTCTTTTTCCAAGCCTAATGCATTTTGGTAAAGCAGACTGCCTTTGGGGCAACTCTAAAAAGAAATAGGGGAAAAAAACGATAAGTACATTCTATAAATTAGTCCAAACAATCACCTCAAAAAGACTTAGGGCCTCATTAGGATGGCGGACGGACCTGCGTCCGTCCGCCACCCCCGAGGTGGAGGTACCATCCACAGGGGCAGCGGCGGTCCCTCCGGTGAACTTAGGATGTGACCGCCACCCTGGCGGTCACATCCTGTATCTTTAACCTTGCGGCGGGTGCTGCTTGAAGCAGCAGCCGCCGCAAGGTTAAAAATGCATGTTTAACATTTACATGCACAAAGCATGTAAATGCTGGGGGGTACCATAGGTACCCCCCATGTGCTCCCTCCACCCCGACACTCTGGGGGCCCGCAACGGGCCCCCAAACACCATAGACCACATGCTTTTCCACGGTGGAAAAGCCGCTGTGGAAAAGCATGTGACGATGCACATCCTAATTCAGCTGACGGTGTCTTGCAGACACCGCCACTAAATGGCCCTCCACACCCCGTGGATCAGCGGTGGACAGACCTGCCATCCGCCGCTGGTTCCACCTCCATCCTAATCTGGCGGTGGGTGTATTCTGTGGCCGCAGCGGTGAATCCGCATCCTCCGGGCCGGCTGTGGCTTCCGCCGGCCCTGAGGATGCAGATTCACTGTCATTCTAATGAGGCCCTTAGTTTGTAATATTACAATCTGTTTCTCTTTTTTGGTATTCATTTCAGAAGTTGATGTGCATCAGAATAAGCAGGTAAATTCTTATTTTGTATTAGGAGGGCACCAATGCCCAGAATCAAATCTCCCATTCACTCCTTGGGATTAAGGTTGGATTGCAATAACCGGATGATAAACTGTGGTGCTCATGATGAACTGTCTAACTCATAATGGTATTCAATAACATCCAAGAATTTTTTGGATCACAACTTAGAAGCCAGAGCAAACAAGACACCAACAATCAAATAATGCATGGGTGTAGAAATTAGATCAAACTAAACTTCTATACTGAATTTTCAGAAGTCTACACATAATGTTTTAGATATGACATTTACATCATTTGAAGAATTTACTGTATGATATATTGCCTGTACCAATACTGACCTATTCTTTTTGAATAATAGGAATAGTCAATTGTTTTAACTAAACAGCTAATCATGGCCTTTAAACATAACAGAGTGTCAGGTACAAAACTTGCAGAGAACTGCAGTGATTGTGCTGTAAGCTTTTACACACAGACTCTATGATTAATCAAATCAGATTAGCAGCAACAGTAACATTGACACAGTCTTCTTCACTTGTTCATTTTGTTCTTGAGCAATTACAGGGTATGAAGAGATATTATGTGCCTGTTGACCACAGGAATAATAGAATGTAAGACATCGTAAATCGGATACTACTGACTTTTTATTGTCTCTTAGCCAGTCAATCACTACCCAGGTCATTCATAGTTACTATGCAACAAGTGTCCTTTGCACACAAAAAAAGTACGTAGTTCTCAGGCGAGAACCAGAATGAAATGATACTTCAAATGGAGTAATGTTATTCAACAGTGTGAATTTGAAGAAAAAGTTTTAATGGTTCTGAGTAGGGAATCAGTACAAGCAAGAGCACAAAGCCGACACGTGTTTCGTCACACCGTGTCCGGGTAGCCGGATGAAGACTGTGCATACCGCACCTACCCGTGCCCTTTTGGAATTAAGCATTACGACCAGGACGCACCCGTCCTAGCGGCATCAGCGATTCCATTTTGCTCACCCCCAGCCGAATCGAGGATCGCCTCTTTCGGTTTTTCATAGCACCGCGCTCCACGCTGGCCCAGATGAGTCACCACCCGTACAAGGTGTGATGAAACACATGTCGGCTTTGCGCTCTTGCTTGTACTGATTTCCTACTCAGAACCATTAAAACATTTTCTTCAAATTCACACTGTTGAATTACATTACTCCATTTGAAGTATCATTTCATTCCGGTTCTCACCTGAGAACTACCTACCTTTTTCGTGTGCACAGGACACTTGTTGCATTTTACTTGACCAGAGATTCACATCTCTGTCTACCCAGGGGTTATTTTCAACTGGTTTTGTTCCCCTCACCTGTCTTGCACCGGCTTTGAACCACCCTACGACCTCTCACACACTGGGAACACGCTGAGCCCCATACTTGACACTCATCAAAACCATTCCCCCACCTCAGATTCATAGTTGCTAGTTGACACAAACCACATTACTATATCAACCATCACATCAGTATGATTTCTTTTAATAACAGCTGTTTGTAAAGATCCAAAGTTCTGCTGAAGTATTAGAGCATGGATACTCACAAACATTTTCCCAGGTGCCAAAATGTATAGTCAGTAATGTGACCATGGGCCGCACTGATTCCAACTGTGTGGAGTTTGTGGATTGGTGTTGGCCGGTAAGGTGAGTGTATGGGAAGCAAAGCATATACAGCTGGTGGCTGAACTGCACAATGTGAAACCAGAAAACCTGGGATTAATCGCAATTTCTTCACTTGACCAAAAGGTTCCTTG
>NW_028245607.1:0-34535 GCF_964263255.1 Lissotriton vulgaris | reverse complement strand
AGGACAGTAGGGAATCTGCGGTTAAATAGCATATCCACCAATTGACTCAATTTGTCATTTTGTGATCCGGCATGCCGACGGCAGACGCTGTATTGAGGATTGCTCAACTCGACTGATGCAAATTTTCCGAGCTACGCTAAGTGTTTAACAACCAGTTTTTCTAGAATCATTCACCAGCAAGCTTCTATACACCGTATTGCAGATTCCAATAAAATTTTTGATCCTTTGCTCCACATCTCTTGCTGTTCATTGAATTTAGTAGCAAGCCTGTGTGGAAATTTCAGGGGGTTTTCCCAGCAACAAATAATTTTGTCCTGATGATGGTCTTCATGACGACTGCATATCAGACCGAAACGTCGACACTTCCATCATCTCCAGAAGCGTTGCGTTGTCACCAACACACGACCATTGTTTATTAATGAATTTGGTTGTCTGTTATAATTACAAGGAGTTGATGTTTAGTTGTGAACTGATGAGTAGATGTCATATATACCTCTGTTCATAACTGTTTTGCTTGAATTTATTTCTTTGTATCTGTCTCCCCAGATTTACATTTGATGCTTCATCACTAAAATACACATTTTCTTTGAATACAATTTACTTCCTCCGTGTGTTCTCTTCTGCTTCTCTTGATTTATTCTAGTAAAACATTTAAGAGTGATACCCTGTGGATACACTGGAGTGTGATACGTTTGTACGACTCTCATCTGAGATTTACTGTTTTCTGAATCAAGTCCCTTGTAGCATACTTTGACCTTAAATATCAAGTGCCCAAGCCTACAAGGGTATTGGGTTTCCCCTGCCTATATCATGAAAGGCTCAACAGCACACTGCATGGACAAAATACATGAGAAATCAGGGAACTTGTCATCCTGCTCCCTTGCATGCCCAGTGGTAGGCTAGAGGTCCATATGTAATCTATGTAAAGATGCACTGATCGAAGCAAAATAGAAAATGATCAGCTATCAACGAATAATTAAGAGATTTTAGTTCAGTACCCATGTTATTCACTGACATCGTTTAAAAATGCAAAGTTATGCAATGCAGATGTAAAACTGCTTATGACATGTACCAAGGCCTCGGTAATTTATATATTTTCAATTTGAGTTGATTTTTGGAAGATTTCTAAAACTACTTTAGCTAGCACCGATTTGTGGAAGCCCTTAGCATGTTTTTACAGATGTCGGCTCCCTTTCTGTCAAGCTTGATAGTATATCTTGTGCTAACGGTCTCTTCGTTGGTGTTTCCGAAAGCATTCTCTGGAGCAATTTCACCTGTGAAAAGAAAGGTGCAGTATACATTTATTGTAGAAATCATGACACAGTATACAAGCATTCGAATTTTGATAAACAGTCCCAAAACCAGTTACCTCCTTTGGATACTTTGCTTTAAAGTCATCACTGAATTCTCCATTTCGTACACGGTTCCAATCCTAAAAATAAAAAACATTTTTAAGATAGTGTAACTTTCCAACCAAAACTGTCTCATAGACTAGTCCAGAAAGTGGGATCAAATGTTGCAGAGTAAAATAATCGCACCAATGCTGACCCATATGTATTGCGCAAATTACAACCTAACTATATTTTCACGTTTATTCCGATGTTACTTTTACCCAACTCCAGTAAGGCTAAACCAATTTACAGACTTAAAACTGTACATTTCTAGTTTTGTAATGATCACTGCAGGAAGTGCATTAGCCCACTGAACTACAGACAAAGGTAAATACCAGTGGCCTTTCAGCCCTACAAACTATTTACCACTAACTGAGCTCTCTCATAAACTATATAATTTTTGAGTCCATCATGGTAAATTCACAGAAATTCTGCTGTTATTCAGATTTAGATTGTTCCACATCTGTACATTCTGATCATATTTGCATCTAAACGACTATCACATTTAAGAAAATCCATGATCTCTGATGAGTTAAGTAATACAATTAAAAACATACATCATACAGGTAGAGAAAAACAAGTGAATACTCAGGCAGTTATATTTAGGCAAGTTGCTGACTGTCCCTTACTGCATATTCAAAAAGTATTTAGTTCTACAAAAATAAGTGTTGGGCAAGAACAAGTTATAGACGTACAACAACAGTTTTCCAACATTGGTACCTTCGAATGGTGATGCAGACAAGTACGCTGATGGCCAGGGGTGGGTTGACACTGATTTAATGCCAGATATATAGATGTTTTTCTGTAATGCTGATCTTGGAAGCCCATGAGCAAAATACTCTATTGGTGTTTGCATATGGAGATTTAGGGCCTTATTTTCTGTTTAGTTGATAGGACACTTTGCCAAAACGTGGTGACTTTACCGTCCGGAAATGTTACAAGTACCATAGGCTATAATGCATTTGTAATACAGTGGACAGCCCATCCACTACATTTGTGATGGAGTATCCCATCCACCAAACTGTAAATAAGGCCTTTAGTATTGGAAAAGCCTACCGATTATGAATCTCTCGGAGCAAGGCTTTTAATCTCAATTGAGGACATAAAGCCAGTAATTGCTTCCATCATGCTTCTGTGGCAGGGAAAACATCCTGTGTGAAGAAAACCTTATTGCCAGACCACTGAAGATTAACAACTTTGGGGTCGATTAGGATGGCGGACGGACTTTGTCAGTCCGCCATCCTGTCGGGGGCAGGGACTGTCCGCCACAAGGGCGGAGGTTCCGTGCCCCGAATTAGGATGCATCCGCCACAGTGGCGGGTGCATCCCGCATTTTTAACATTGCGGCGGACGGTGCTTAAAGCACCGCCCGCCGCAATGCTAAAAAGGCATGTTGTGCGTTTCAAAGCACATGACAGGCACCGCGCGGTGCCTGCCATGTTGTACTTGGAAAAGCTGGGGGGTACCATAGGTACCCCCCATGTGCACCCCCCCTTCACCCTGGGGGCCCGCAACGGGCCCCCAAAGCAAAGACCGTATGCCTTTCAATGCCGCCACGGAAAGGCATACCCCACAGTCCGTCCTAATATGGCTGGCGTTGTCTGATAGACACCGCCACCATATTAGAGCTTTTCCGCCACGTCGCAATCCGACCGTGGCGGAAAATTGGCGGACAGTGTTTCCGTCCGCCGCTGTCCCCCCACCATTGTAATATGGCGGGGGGGAATTGAGAGCGGACGGGCATGGATGGCAGACGGATCGCCACCGCCTGCATGGCGGTGGCGATCCGTCCGCCATCCTAATCGACCCCTTTGTTTGCTGCTGAGAGGACTTGCATAAGCTCTGTGAATTGGAGATATAGGATAATGGACGTGAATTTGAGGAGATGGAAGATCTGTGACCAAGATGATGAGTCCGTTGGATAGTTAAAGAAGGTGTATCAGGTAAGTTCACATTTGTAGCGATTGCTATTTGCAAGAAAGTAATCATGTTGGAGCCCTCTAAACCTTCTGGGACATCAATGAGTCTGAGGTTGTTCCTTCTGTTCCTATTTTCCAAGTTTTCTGTCAGTCATTTAAGCTGATCAATGTTTTTTACCATTTGAGTCACATCAGGGGTGGAATCCTCAATATTGCGCACCAGTTGTTCAAGCATACTCATCCTTTGATCGTGGGAGGACCATTTGTCCTCAGTTCGTTGCAAAGAGGCAGTGTCAACTATAAATGATTTCAGGATTCAAATTTCTTCCTTAACATCCACCAGAGTCAAAGGGGAGTGTGATTTAGGAGGAGAATTAAGATCTTTTTTAGGCCGCTCGACAGGCATAGAATAAGTGGACATCTCTGAGATAGCTCCAGAGACCTTAGAAGAAGGCAAGCACTCCCTCCCATGTTCTGAAACACCCTCCATGAGTTCTGATTCTGAGGAAGGTGTAATGGTAGAGACTAGAGTGGGCCATTGATTTAAAAGGAGAAATAGATTTCTTGCCACCTTGCGATTTGTGAGGTCTCCCCATGCAAAGTTCTAAATAAATCTGATGCTATGAGGGGAGAAGCAATAGTCACTACGAAAGGCATGTACGCGTGTGGAAACCAGACTTCAATGCTAACTTAGTGGTAAGCAAGCAGCATTGATCACGCAAATTCCATTGGACAGCACATGTGAGATTTTCTCAATAGTGTAGAGGAATCTACTAAATAACTTCTCCGGTGTCTGTGACCTGGAATCCCCATTTCAACAGTCGTGATTTACCTGGTTCAAAGATTTGTGTTTGACCAGATTTAAGGGACATGCATTATTCTCAACTCTTCGTCCTGAAGATGGTCTAATCTCAACTCTTCGTCCTGAAGATGGTCTAACGGGCATATTTTTATTTATTTAGCGATTTGTAGAGCGCCTGGTGACCCGGAGGCATCCCCGCGCTGTAAGAACTTGCGATGACCAAGAGTGGAAAGGAGGTCCTATTTGGGGAAGAGGAGAGTTTTCAGCTGTTTGCGGAAGCGTAGGTGGCAGGGTTCCAGCCGCAAGCAGCGTGGGAGCGCGTTCCAGCCTGCGGACGCTTTTACTGAAAAGCGTCGACCACCAGTACGAGCCCTCTTGAATCTTGGGACATTGGCCAGACGCTCATTGTCCGAGCGCAGGAGTCTCGGTGCTTTATAAGGGGTGACCATGTCTCTCAGGATCGAAGGGCCTAGACCATTGAGGAGTTTATGGGCGGTACACATTGCCTTAAACTCTATCCTCTCTCGCACTGGAAGCCAGTGTAGGGCCTTGAGCGCTGGTCTGGCAGAGGCTCTGGAGGGAAGACTCATCAGCATCCGGGCAGCCGCATTTTGGGTGCGCTGAAGTTTTGCCAGAGTGGTTTCGGGGGCTCCTAGATAGACTGCGTTACTGTAGTCCAATCGTGCAAGGATCAGGCCTTGAACCAGGAGTTTCCTAGATAGGGGAGGGAGCAGCGGAAGGATCTTGTGGATAGATCGCATGAGTCCGAAACAGGTTCCTGCTGTTTTGGCTGCCTGTGTCTTCATGGACAGATCAGGTTCAAGCCAGACCCCCAAAGTCTTGATTTCCTTCTTTGGGGCGGGCACCTCACCAAAAACATCGGGCCAGACCGAAGGAGGAATTGCTGACCATTTCTTGCCCATCAGCATGACTTCGGTTTTAGATCCGTTGAGCTTAAGTGATGATTCGCACATCCAGAGGTGGATTTCCTGGAGGCAGTTCAACAGATTGTCTGGGCAGTGGTCAAGATGTGAGAGCGAGACGACCAGTTGCGTGTCGTCCGCGTAACTCACAATCTTGATACCGAATGGGGCAACTACGTCCTCCAGAGGGGCCATGTAAGCGTTAAACAAGGTGGGACTTAGCGAAGACCCCTGGGGGACCCCGCTAGACAGAGGGAGTGAAGCTGAGCGGGAGTTGCCGTCCCAGACCTGGAACGTGCGGCCCGACAGAAAAGATTCTATCCAGGCCAGTGCGGTGCCAACTCTTCGTCCTGAAGATGGTCTAACGGACATTTATGCCATGAAAGACCAAAACGTCATCAAACTCATCTACTTCCACAGCTTTCGCTTGCCCCAAAGAACTGTTCGTTATTTTCTCTGGACTTTTTCTTTGTATTCGATGTTATTTTGGAATAGATGTTTACATTTATGATTCAAAGGCATTATTATTTCTGTACATCACTTTCCAGCCTCTATCATGGTGTTTTGATATAATTTACTGTACCCCTTTTTTCATTTTGTTCACATTAAATTTGTTTATGCTTTGAGAAATTCATTCCGGTGTTTTAATTGATTATCGATTATTCTTACTACAATTATTGAATTAATTATTGAATTGTAATGCCCCAGTTGGGGCTTTACAATTAAGTAACGGTTTTGAATGTTTTGATTCATTGCCTGAAACAAAATCCTTTGTAGGTGCAGTTACCCATTATTAGTTGTCATGCCCAAGGCTCCAAGGGTAGATTGGGTTCCCCACTTTTTTGTTACAACCCCCCTTGACCAAGCCCCACTTTTGATGGCAAGATCAGCGGGAAAATTATTACTCAGGAGATGTGTGTCCACTCTCTGCCAGGACCACCCCGAAGGTGGCCTGGACCGAGGTAACCCCCTTCTTAGGAAATCCTCCATCTTGAATGGAAGGATTTGACCCAATTAGGTTAGGGGGATGCCCCCTCCCCAAAAGTAGGGGCCATTTTAAGGATGTAGTCACCCTAAAGGCAAGTTGGCCATTGGCTACCATCGGCCAGTAACACCTCTAAATTTGGTATTCAGGGGCACCCCTGAACCTTGAACCTCAAATTCCTGCAGCCTAAAAAGAAGGCAGACGAAGATGACGCTGTGCAGCAAAGCAAGAATATACCTACTGCCTTGTCCCCAGCCCAAAAGTTCTGTCTCCTGCATCTTGAGCCTGCAACTTCCAAGAACCTGAAGAAGAATGCACTCTTCAATAAAGACCAGATCTCCCAATGGACAGCGGCCACGTCCAGAAAAACTAAATTTTCAAGGATTCCGGATCCAGGTGGATCTGCGACCACTGCCCACTCTGCACCCGACGACCACTGACCGCGTTAGAGTGGCTCACCTGCCCTGTGAAGTCGCTCCAGCAATCCTGACCTCATCTCCATCGGTGGCTGAGCTCTCCTGGACCTCATGAAGTTGCCTGCAACCTCAATACGAAGGGTCCCCCTGAACCGGACCGGCTCCAACCCCGATCTGATACCAAAAAGTACCCCTGCATCCTCAGCCCTCACGCCTTGGGGAGCTCAACCGACGGTGCCTTGACCTGCCCTAGACCTCCAAATTACCTGTCCATCTGGTGGTCACCTTCAACCACCCTCCTAGTCCGAGCCTGCAGCCTCTTTGTGCGACGGACAACCTCCATTGAAATACAGTGGGTTGCCAGATGGTGATTTCGCACCCTGCACCTGACTGCTCCTGTGCCACTGGTGGTGTAGCTTTGGTGCTGCCTTGTGGCCCTCTCCTGTGCTGATCTTAACCTTCTGGGGCCTGTGCCCTGAAACTGCGGGTACTAACATCACTTACTTATATTTTACCTTAACCTTTCTGGTATCCAAGTGCATGCAAGGCCCATGCAACAGTTCTTTGGTACATGTTTTATGAATAGGATTTTTTTTTAAACTGCATGACCTTTGGAATTGCTGCCAGGAAATTTTATTTCATGTTTCAGAGTCCCACAGGTGTAAGCACCTCCCATCTTTCACCAATTATATTTGTTTTATTTGTACACAAATGAGATATAGTGAGAAGCGGGTACATCTTGGATCTTGATGCGGAATGCCAATTAAATCTGGACCTTCATTGTGCTTGACAGAGCTAAGGGATGGCTTTGAATCCTACCCAGAGGGCCTTATGAGTAATTTCTCGAAGCAAAAGGCATTCCATGTAACCTACGTCGGCCTGGTAATATATAATCGTGACAGGAAAGCCCACTAGCACACTCATTTCATGATGATTTATTTGGAGGTGTCCTTGCTTTCTTTTTAGAAGCTACAATGAAGAGGGAATTTTTCTAGTTGGAGCCCAAAGTGCGCAGGTGATCGTTACCCTCTCCTTTTTCATGAAAAGGACGTAACATTACTAGTATCTTTATATATACTATATCCATTCCGATCTATTGTAGTTTGATATACAATTAACTGGGTGCCAAGATATAGGATTTTATAGAAACAAGCCATACAGAAGTGCATTCTACCTTTTAGCGGTTGCCGCTGGAGCTTTATTATACTCTAATTTCTTAGTGTCTTTAACAATGCTAGCAGCTTTACGAAGTATAGCTTTCAGAAGTGCTATGACTGATTTGAGCAAATTGCATTTATTTATTTATTTACAGAGCGCAACATTCATCCTGTTGGATATCACAGCGCTGGGTAGCAGGAAACGCATGGTTGAGGTAATCCTGGGTGCATATAGACTGTCGGCACTTAAACCTTGGGAAACAGCTGAGTTTTCCTAAATGTTAGATAGTCCACAGTAAGACGCAGTGCTTGAGGTAGTTCGTTGCAGTGCTTAGCAGCCAGATATGAGTACGATCGGCCTCCTGCTCTCACTTTCTTTATGCGTTTAGGCCTGGCCAACGCTTGATTACATGACCTTAAGACATCTCGTGGGGACGTAGAATTCGATTTTGTTCTGAAGAATTCCAGGGTCGTGGCGGTACAGGGCCTTGTGTGCATGACTAAGCAGCTTAATTCTTGTTCTTTGGCACATGGGTAGCCAGTGTAGCTGTCTCATGCATGTAGATGCTGAGTTAAATTTGCTTTTATTGCACACCAGCTTAGCCGCCGCCTTCTGTACCACTTGTAGGCATGAGAAAAGGTACTCTGCCATGCCTACGAACATTGCATTGCCATAATCCAATTTGCTGATGAGTAAGGCCTGTGTGATTGTTTTCCTGCATTCTAGTGGGGATCCAGGAGAAAAGCCTTGTTAAGAGCTTCAGTCTCAAATCCTCTGCCACATAGGACCCGCACATGATCCTGCATGTACAGAGTATTGTCGATAAATACACCCACGTTTTTTGCGCATGATTTGGGTGGTGGAGCATCTCCTAGGGATTGAGGCCACTAAGTGGCGTCCCAGATCAAATGGGCTCCTCCGAAGAGCAAGATTTCAGATTTTCCTGCGTTTAGCTTCAAGCAGTGTTCAGACATCCAGGTTGCCGTCTTCGATAGGCAGTTATTTAGTTTTACCCTGGTGTCCTCATGCCTTTCTTCAATGGATATCATCAGCTGTGTGTCATCCGGATAGGAGCAGATAACAAATACCCATTTCCTGCTGATCATTGTCAAAGATGACACATAGGCATTAAAAAGCGTAGGACTCAGGGAGGCTCCCTGTGGGACACCGCAGCTGACAGTTTTTGGTTTAGATGAATACTGGCCCATTTTTACCGTTTGTGTTCTATGGCTCAGGAAGGAGCTAAGCCACTGAGGAGCTTTGGCATGAATACCTTTTTTATGAAGGGTTTCCAGTAAAAGGTTGTGCGAGACTGTGTTGAACGCTGCCAACAGGTCCAACAGGAACAGGGCGACTGGTCCTCTGTCTCTATGTGAGACAGAGGACCAGTCTAAAGTTAGATGCATATACTTTAATGCCAGGTCAGTACCCAAACACTCTCTTGATATTTGGGATATCCTAAATGAGAAGAAGCCTGACCTGGTTTTCATAACTGAAACCTGGTTGGATGAAAACAATTCCCCAGATATTGCCAATACCCTACCCACCACATACAAAATACTAAAACAAGATAGGGAGGGACGGAAGGGAGGGGGGCTGGCATAGTAGTCTGTTAACTTAATATAGATGAAAGAGAACCACTGCTTCAACAACTGGTGTGAAACTTGTGAAAGGAACAAAAGAGTTAAGGTTCCTTAGAAAAAGGAGATGGGTGGATCTAGTTTCGTGAATTTGGCAGATATGATGTGTCATAATATGTTCCTGGTCAATTATGTAACTAATAGGGGCGCAGTACCAACATCTGCAAGAACTCCATGCCATTCTTAAACAGTACACAAAGCATCCTTGGAGTGCATGAGAAAGAATTCAGATTTTATAGGATTTAATTTTAAGTAGCATTAGGCCAACAAAATTATGGTATTTTCTAGTAGGGTTTTTAGGTATAGAATGCTAGTGTGATTGGAGACTTTGAGGCATAGTTTTGTAACATCTGGATACTGACAAAAACTGTGCAACATTAGGCCTTGTAGCTCCATTGTGAAGTTAAATGAGAGAGGTGTAGAGAATTGAGCTTGAGGGAACACCACATTTAATTAGAAGAGAAGGAATGCAGAAGAGATTAATTTTACAAACTGAGCCCTGGATGGAACCAAGAAAAATAACCATTTCAGCACTTGACTCTCAATCCAGATGAAAGGATATTTAATATGATCCTAAGGTTGATGGTGTTGAATGTTGATGAAAGATACAGTACTAACTGGAGACAGAAATGTTCTTCATTCAGTATATTTGGAGTATTGTTAAGAATTTGAAGGATTAATCTTTCTGTGTTGCATTTGGGATGAAATTCAGATTGAAAAGAGTTGAGTAGGTTGTATTTAATAGTGATGTTCAAAAGTTGTACAGAAAAAAAAATGTTCAATAGTTTTTACAAGGGAAGAAAGTTTGGAAACTGGTCTTAGGTTTTGGAAGTTTTCCAGGGTATGGTTTTGTTCCTAAGCATGAAGAGTTTGTAGTCAGTTTTAGGTTGAATAGAAATGTACTTTTTTCAAAGGAGTACATGCAGATTCTCAGAATGGGGTGCAGAGGGCTAAAGCTTAGGGGCATGCTTTATAATGTTTCCCTGAATAAGATTGTTACCGTAAGAGTTTATGGAAGTGATGATCTGTAAGAGAGAGAGGGTATCACGTGGTTTTAAGAATGATCATTTTGTGACCTTCCTTATTAAAATGGTAAAGGAGTAGAAGGTATTTTTTTTAATTCTTTGTGTATGAATTATTAGTAGTTTCTAAGACAAACAGATAGCCAAGTGTGAGGCGAGTGTATCTAAGCTTCAAATTTTAGGCTTTTTTTGGATGGATGAAATGGCTATTAGTCAGAAAGAATATTCTTGGGTGGTTTGAAGTATTTGTCATTGGTTTCTTGAAAACCTCTATAATTTAAGTGCTGGCTATAGAGAGTGTATATACTGTTCGTCACCATAAATGTGGCATGTGTCATGAGTAATGTTTATGGTTAGTATGACCACTTTCACTTTACCAGCTGAGCTAGCTCTCAACAAAATTTGTCTTGAAGACTGACAATACTACGTGATTGGTGCCAGTTTACATTAAGATTAAGATGCTCGGAAATCACTACTTTCTTCTTTTAAGCTTATGCTGGAAAAAAAAAAATATTTTCCTGCCATTTAGCTTGAGCAGCCCTAAGTTTGGTTTTATAGTGATCAAGTTTGTAATTATCTCTTCAGTGCCCTGGTCTTGCTTTTTTATTGGCTCTGAATGCTTTAAGTGCCACTAGCTCTTCTGCAATGGGAGGCTGGAAGGTGTTACAGAAACATACAAATGCTTAACCTGAGAGAACGAGGGGCATTCTTCTGGGATTCTAGTAATACCTTAATATTGTGACCTCAGAGTCTTCTGGTTTGACATTAGGATACTACTTAAATAGACAATTTATGTCAGGGTAGACGACTCCTGATGTTGATAAAGTTAGGTAAAAGAGCTTGGCTATACCCTTATCTTCTCAACACATAGCAAGTACAGGGCTAAAAGTCAGGCGTCAGTTTAACTCAAGTCATGTGTTGGAAAGATGATCTGTAGCTTAAAGACTAGTGCATTGAGGAGGCTTAAAAAGGACAATAATCATCTTATCTTCAATATTCAGTCTACATATTAAATGAATCTAGAATGTGAACCTTGGGATCAAGATCAACTACTGAGATTATAAAGTTATCCCCAAGACCTTTTCATTGCCAGGGAGTGTTTACATGGAGATAAACAGCAGTGATGAGTTTGGAGATGCAATATACTCCCACACACAGAATGATATTTGCCCAGCAGAATAGGTTTGCTGGTTAGATGTGTTTAATCAGATGTGCCCTACCACCACTATGGCCTACACCCTGTTTAGGGAGAAGAAAAGAATAGTTACATGGCTGTGCTGCATTTAAGTCAATGCTTGAGTGTTCTTTTACCAATGCAGGTCATTACATCAAAGGTGGAGTTCCTCTCTAAATATTAGTACTCACTTGAGCTTTAGTTTTGTTTTAACTGTATTTACCACTATACATACACACACATCACGATTGACCAACTGGCCATAGGGACTTTCTCCATAGTCCCCTCAAGACCTGTATAGTGGAACAGTGGTCCTGATGAAAGCCCCAAACCTTAAAGACTCTTGGTAGTGGGCTGAAACAGGTCAGTCTGACTTTTAGGTAGACATATTCCCCTGACTTTTTAAACTTTACTGATTGACAAGATTTTGAAGTTTCTGGTTTGCTATTAAGAATTTTTATTTTTTATGATTTTGGTGCATCACGCTCTTTTAGTAACTGAGGCTCACCACTGTGACAATGTTTCCCACACTTAGGGGAATGATGTCGCAGAGTCTTATTAGCAAGAGAATGAAGACTCATGGCCATATTTTCAAATTAACCAGCTGAGGGGAAGTACATTTACCTTCACTTAGGGACTGTGTTAATTGGAGTATTGGTTCCTATTTCTCCTTCCCTTGACTCAAATTCTTCCTTAAAACAAAAAAAAGGCTTGAGATGTGAGCTTGATGGGCTCTTTGTACGATAAAGGAGTACTTGATGCAATGGGATGGTCAATGATAAAATAGTTAATAAGATGCATTCCCTGTCCCAATATGCAGCACGGCGCCTCCGACCTATCCGTACCCTTGAATCATTTTACTTTTAAATCAGCTGATACATATCTGTTCATATTAAATGACCTGTGATGCAAACCCATCTTGTCTAATATCAGATGCAACATACTACACAATGATACATTAATGGGAGATAATTGGCACCAAAAAAATCTCACAAGCAATTTTTTGCATCAATCTCTTGGACAGTCTAGCATGATGAAGGGAGGTGCCCTCCCACAAAGAGGTTTTGTATCCTGGGCAGAATCAGACAGATAGGATATTTTTAACTTTGATTAGGGCTCCTGGTTTATTTCCAAAGAAACAGAAGGTTAGGTCATACTTTTTATACAAACCTGCAACCACTTTTTCTCGCATTTTTTTAATGGCTGAGCTTAAGAGAAATGTCACCTTTGGAAAAATCCCTTGCAAGAATAAAAGAAGAACAAATTCAACAGCAAGTTAGGAGGAACAAGGTCCATCAGAGACAGATGAACCAGAAAATATATATTTCTAAAAAACTATGTTCGGAAATTGTTAGCCTGCAATGTAAACACTAAAGAGCCACCCTTTCTCTGCACTCTGCCCCCCCTCCCTATTGGATCAATTATTTAAGCAGTTGGTGCCCACAGCACCCTACATAATGCACCTAAAGTGTAGCTCATTTTGAGTGACATCTACAACACCCTATGTCATACATACAAGGTGCCCCCCTCTTTTTAGTGAATGCTCCTAAATACCCTGACAATGGTATTCCAATGATATTCCCAGATAACACCCACCTTAAAACCCACAATGGCATTCCAGCATACCTGTCTCTGCAGCTTCTTAATCCCATGCAGCTTTTGGATCACCAGATCTGGCCGCAAAAATTCACCCACACAACTTACTGTTGGGCATCACAGTTCCCTCCCGAAGGACAGGACTACATCAACATTCATCTACACAACCAGGAGACATGGAGTTGGGATCCTTATCCATCAGTCTCATTTCAAATCACCTAATTCACCCCATGAACATGCTCCAGTCCATTAAACACAGATGTAACCTTCACATCACTATTCAATTAACAAGACATCGTTATGTATGTATGTATGTATGTGTGTTCTTATATAGCGCTCGACTTACCCTTGGGCATCTCGGCGCTTGCATTGGGAACCCGTCCTGGCTTTTTCCCTGTGAGATAACCCGTACTGGGCATCCCCAAGGTGGAAGCCAGGCATCCCGCCACGGGGGAAGGGGGGGGGGGGGTGGGGGCGTAGTGGAGATTAAGCAAGCTATTGCCCTGAGTTGCAGAGTGTGAACCCGTGATTCGTGTAGGCACCGAAGTGAGAATTATCGAGTCCGTGGACACTTGGGCTCAGACCCTGCCGCGTCGGGAATTGAACCCTGGTCCCGGGTCTGACCTCTGCTTCAGGGTATGCCTCCTCTAACCAGTGAGTCACACTTCTCCACTGTGCAGGCTATCAGGATTCACTGGTAGTTTCTTTGAAGATAATGATAATATTCTCGACTCTGCTGATCCTTTCCACACCCCACCCATGATCATCGACTGTAGACCCTGTTTGGTCAAACTTCAAGCTGTTCCCTTCAAAGTAGACATGCTAAGCACCTTTTCTGATAGTAAACTACCAGGCTGTATCATTGTCTCTATCCCACTTACTCACTCCCTAAACACCATTTACCATTTGCTATCCACTCTCTCCATCCTCATTCTCACATCCATTTGAATCTCCACAACACAACCAAATCATAGAAGATGGCATACGTACTGAACCCACGAGCTCTTAGGTTTATACAAAAAACTTTATTTATAGTAACATGCAAGACGGATCCAAATCAATAACTTACAGTACCTCGTCACCTCCCTCAATCATCTACTGCATAAATTACCTCGTATCAAAAGCTCTCTAATGAATCCTCCACTCAGAACCCCTGCTCTATCATGAATCACATTCAATAACCTGTTTAACAGTAGACTTATCAAAAAGCATTTACCTATCATCTAGGGTTTTAAATTGCGTCTAATATTATTGCTGAAAATGCCCACAGCTGAACGTCACTCCATATCCAACTACCAACATGTGTCCAATGTCTCTTAAATATCCCGTGCTGAACAAACGCAATAACTAATTCAGTCTGCTGAAACAGCTGGGTCATATGTCTCCCAACGACCTTCCCTCTGCAAGCTATTACCACTTCTCCTCAGAGTCATCCAACTTAACCACTAAACAGCGTTTGGCACAGTGGATCACTCAACCTTTTTGTGACTCTTGCATTTCTAGACGTCATCGGAAAGCCAAAAGTGCACCTATCACTATACCCTTTCATTCTTAGCTGCAAGGTGTGCCTCTAGCTGAAACAGGGTTCATCATGGGCCTTGTATATGTTCCATTCTGCATCACCATTCTTCATGAGTGCACTCATTCTTTGGCATTTAATATCTCAGCTACACCTTCTCCTCAAAAAGAAAATTGATCACTTCCTAATGACAGGTTGGTATGCCCTAATGATAATTCTTCAAAAACTGAAATGAGCTACCTCCCTATAGTGCATATCTTCCTTCATCTCCTTAAAGACTAACATCTTGACGCATTCCTCCTCAGGAAGCAGCTTAGGCTTTTCCAATCCACCCTTACTGAATGGAAGTGTGGACTTAGAAGTCTCTACCCCCTGAAACACGTGGTGGGTCTTTTTACCGGAGGAGGAGCGAGAGCTAGTGCGAGAACGACCTGGGAACGAGCTGGGAGCAGGGAGCAGGGCAGAGGCTCCAAAAAGACCGCTGCATTCAAAAGCCGAAGCCGAAGCTGACCTAAATAGAGTGAACGGCAAAGGCAGCAGTCAGAGGGCTCCGTGACAGCGCATGCTTTTCTTATCCGCGCTCCAAGTCTGAGGAACTTCTCAGCGCCATTACTGGGACCAGCACTTAGCAAAGAAGGTGAGATCGCCCCCGAGGGCCGAGACAGGGCGAAAAGACGCGAGCACGCCCGCTGATAGAGGCGGCCGCGAAGTAAGAGCCCGGGGGATTGACCTGGGCAGGTCCAACTAGGTCTGATTTTGCCAGTGCCCCCCCTCCCCCTCCCAGAGTGCTCCGCTCGCGACCAGCTGCTTCTGTGGGCCCTATCCATAGCCCCCTCTCTGCTCCTTCTTTCTCAGCTTCTCAACTGGTGGTTGGAAAACTTGTGCTTTTTAGACCCTGCATTTCGCTATTCCGTGCTCTGCGGGACCCGAAGGAGGAAGCCAGAAGGCGGAGCACAGCTTTGCTCTAGCGAGGTCTGGCAAGGGAAGGAGGGGTCACACTTTCCTTGCGGCTCGCCGCCCTCCTGCCTTCCACCTGCCCTCCTACATCTGTGCTGGCCGCTGGCATCTGCTCTTGACATAGAGCGCAAGATTAAAGCGGAAAGGCGAGGAGTGTGGGGTGCGGCTGCCGGTGTGTGGCCGGAGACCCCCAGCGGGGGGCAAGCGGGAGCTGTGACGACCTCCTATCAGAGTATAACTATAGAGCGCCACCCGCCAACAAAAAACAATAAACTCCAAAACAAGCAGAGTGGAGAAGTGTTTTTAAGTCCAACTTTTAAACAAAGAGAAATAAAATCTAACAAAGCGAAAGAGGATAGCAAACTCCAATAAAATCAAGGGAGGGAAGAGAGGAAAAAAAAAAATAAGAAAGTGAAGGAAAAGCCCTTTTTTTCACAACAAGGAGCTGTACCCAATTACAAAGCACTCACCGCCAACATAAGACCGCCAAACGACAGAAGTCTAAGCTGCTGTACCCTCAAGTGGGTGGCCGCGGATGTCAGATATCCCCGCGTCCCCCGTGACTAGAAGGAGCAGTTGGATCAGTTGGGGCTCATCTCGAGGAGTCAATAGAAGTGCGAAAGGGGGTAAAAATACAAACAAATCCCCCTTTACCCCTTTTACATCCAATCAAAGAGAAAAATAGTGGCACTGGCGACATCAGGGACCACTTCATTCGGATCGATCAACTAAATAAAAGTGCCCCCCATTTCTCACATATCAAGAATACAAGCTCTCACAATCAATTAGCAACACTTTCAACCTCTCCTCACTTGGTCTCACTCTACCCCGAAATAATTGTTCGTGGTAAGAATCCAACTACTGCATCTCCTGCCCGTCCAAAATTATTCCCACTTCTCTTAAACCAGCAATTCCCACACCCTAGACCAGACGAATCACAAAAAATCATGCTTCCTTTGGTTATGCCACCTCCTTCCGCTACGCGGAATCCTCATAAAGCAGCTCATGAATTTGAGCCAGAGACAGAAGCCATGATCCGTCAAAGGGAAAAAGTCAAAATCCCTTCACAAAACTTAGTGCGTAAATCATCAGACTCTATAATATGGATCTCGTCGACCCATTCTCCAACACAAGCTCTTCAGTTCCCGACCTCACAAAGGTCGCCACTCACTGAAGATGAATCAAAACCATCCAATGGGCCACTGGAAGACCATATTCAAAAACTCAGTTTTGATCTCCCCTCGTTAACATATTCTCCGTTCCCCGCTGTTGAAAACCACCTTCGCCATCTCGGGAACAACGATCTAATCCACCATGAGATCAAAGCTACTACTCTTAATGCCCCTTCAGTAAACAACAACAGCTGTAATGTCGGAACTAAAGTTCGTAGTTTTCATCAAGATGCAAATGAAAATTTTCAAAAGAATCAAACATTAAGCAACTCAGATGTCAATGCACTTTCAGCCCACTTCTACTTCCTGGAAAAAAAACACTCCCCAATAGAACTCAGGCAAGGGGACCAGTATGACACTCCAGCAATGCTCAAGGTCGAGGCTCTTCTCTCAGTCACCAATCAAGCTTTGAACTCAATGGCCAATGCTGCTCATATGCACGCAGATAAACTGGATGCTCAGATAAACATCCTACATTTAGTAGCTGACTCAATAATGGGAATAGACTCAAAGCTCGAGCAATTAAACTCTTTAATACGTAGAGCTCAAAAAAACTTGGAACAAAATCAAATCCAAAGTTTGAATCCAAGCTTAGATCCAATCGAAAATACAAACTTAAACCTAAATCAAAAACATAATGGCTGCAATTGCGATCCGTTACTAAAAAAATTAGAATCACTGCCGGAAATAATGTCCTCTTTAATCGAAGACTTGAGGAAAGAGGCCCAGACCAGGCCGCTGAAAACATCTATTTCCCCTCGCCCTCAAATTCAGAACAAGTCTACTATAATAAAAGCATGCTTATACAGTCCCGAGCGTTCAAGCTGTAATAAAAGTGGTACAAGAATTAATCAACAATCTCACGATGTTAAATCAAGTAGCCAACGAGAACAGCCCCCCATTGCCGCTCAACAGCACGTACCAGGCACTCAGAGAAGTGTTGTTTACTCAGACAACGTATCTATTCTAAATCCACAATCACTGAACGCTTAAGTAAAAATTATTTTACTTAACACTGAAACTGTGTCAACCAATTCATTGAGTCCTGATAGGCCTTCAAACACGACCACACAAACCCCGATGGAAAGGAACACCGTGTCCAGGAAGAACAAGAAGAAACTAAAGAAATTAAATAAAGCCAAAAAAAAGGGCAATGCACTATTGCAGTGGCTAGGAACAAATAAGAGTGAATCAACAACGAACTCGATCCTGTCGTCTATAAAACCAGCCCATCACCATGAAGAAATTACGAAAAAATCGGATGCGACTTTAACCAAGGTCAACGATGACCACAACAATATGCCAGACCAGGTGCAGAATATACCGAACCCAATGGGAAAAAAAGAAAATGCAAAGATCAATAAAAAAAATAAATCTTATAGTAATTCGACCAAGCTCCACGAAAACTCAATCAAACCGTTCACCAAGAGTTCTCTGTTCACCCAAGGTGCAAAAAAAACGACCAATCAGGAGCTAAACCATAAAACAACAAATTACCATGACGTAACCCACTTGCCAAAAATAGAGGAGGAAGCAGCCAAAACAGAAGCGCTCACAGAAGTGCCATCAACACGAGCTAAAATGAGGGACGAATATGAAGAAAAACTAATAGACAAACCCCGGCCTCCTATGGGAAGACCCGAGTACATGACGCCGTCCTCTCAAGAAATAGCAAGAGGAAGCGACTTGCTCACAGATGTCTGCCTCTCAAGTCTTAAATCAAACCACCAAGACAATCTAGAGTACCCAGTTAACGAAAAGTCACTCACCGAGTCATTACTGCCATGCCCGAAACAGCAATCTCTGAATAAATCAAAACCTAACCATCGAGAGTTACTTTCCCTGCCTCAACAACACAAAAAAATACTACTGTACCCAGAATACGTATCTCAAGGAAAATGGGATATTTTAAATAGAGGAAACATTTTAAAGTTATGCTCCCAGCTCACTGGACTAGAAAATGTAAAATCAATGGATATCGAAAATGTGGCTTTCCTTGACCGCGACCAGGGCCAGAAAAATGAATCGACTGTGGTAACTTTCTACAATAAAGACCAGGCAGCAACCCAAATGAATAACAAAAAACAACTGAGTGACTGGGGCATCAGCTTCCTTACAAACGCTAAATATCCTGATTTCTTAAAAAACATATCCAGCTCTCAAACGGTCGGTAATAACAAACTAAAACAGGATAAGAACATCCAGCAACCCTTCTCAACATCATGTGGCCCCCGATCAGGAACAATAACAGCACCCTGGATAGAGAACCCACTCCAAATAATAGCTTCAAGAGCGGGTGGACCACGCAAATGTGCACTCAAGCCTTACAAATCCCAAGATTGGTCTTGGCTCTCTCAGGCCTTAGGGTAATACCCAGAAAATATTGAACATAGAAAAAACCAACTACGATGCAGCGCACTATCTTAATATTTGCTCTTGGAATATTCGAGGGTTAACAAAAGAGAAAACTGAACGGCTAACCACGGGCCTCCAGAAGACCCAGGACATATTTGCTCTCCAAGAAACTTGGCCCTGGAAAACACCATCTGGGAGGATTTTACCGTTATTGAATCTCATTCTATCCCATCTGCTGCAGGTGGCCATGCCTCCGGAGGTGTGCTGATCGCCGTGAAAAATACTCTGGTCGCAAAGCTATCACTGCTTTATAAAGGCCAGGGCGATTATATTTTCATCAGCATCGAGACTCAGTGTCACGAAAAGGAAAAACGAAGACAAAAAAAATATATTATCCTCGGCTGTGTCTACTTGCACCCCTCTAAAATAAGACGAGAGGCTACACTGAGAAAAATGTTCTCTGACATAAACAACCTCGATGCTCATTTCCCTAATGATATATGGCTGATAATGGGCGACTTCAACACCAATCTAATAGAGGCCGGCCCCACCCTAATTTTTCAACCATCTTCAGTCAACGAAATGTGGGCTATCCCGGAGATAAAATCTCAGTTACAACGGAAGGAAGCCAAAGGGATAAAATTGGCAACACACTTAAACCAACTCGGCCGTCGCATCTTAAATGGAAGAATCGCCTTAGATCAACTAGCGGCATATACTCATTAGGCATGGGCGGAAAATCCGTTCCGCTCGCGGATTTTGCGGATTTTCGGGAAATCCGCAATCCGCGAGATTCGCGAATCTCCCGCAAAATCCGCAAATCCGCGAGCAGCGGATTTTGCTCGCACTGCTCGCACTGTTCGCGTGAGTTCGCGCCCCGCGAATAAGTGCAAAATTGCAGAAATACGATCTTAGCAAAACTGAAAGTAACTACTTACCAGGTTCAAAAGTTCAGGCTCATCATTAGTAGCCATTTCCTGTAGTGCTTCCTGAGGGGCCCCTCCAGAGTTCAGTTGCCAGTTGAAACTATTATGTGACCCTGCTCTGAACCTCAGAATAGTTACACATATGCCACAAAGGTCCTGAATTACAGCTAAGGGAGACAAGCAGGAGCCAGGCTGGAAGTTAAAATCCATTAATCAGCCCCTAATTCATTATTGTCAGTTGGGGCAGGGCAGGTGTTGTAACTAATTTTGCAACAATGAAAGCACTTAGCAAGTGCAAAAGATCACTAATCAGGGCGCACTAAGGAAGCAGGTGCCAGCTAAAAAAATATTCTGTGACACATTAATCAGCCCCAAATTAATTCAGGTCACTTGAGGCAGGGAAGGTGTGCTTTGCTTTGCCGAAAATAATGTACACTGGACAACCAGAGGGTGTGGTGATGAAACAGAGGGTGGCATGGGTGGGCCAGAGGGTGGCATGAGTAGTCAGAGAGTGGCAGTGGTGACAGAGAGTGGCAGTGATGAAGAAGAGTGTCCCAAACAGGCTGGACACGTAGAAACAACAAGTTCGCGAAACTTGCGACCCGACAGGTAAGTTCGCAATTTGCGAAAGTGTACAAAACCCTCGCGAACTGGCAGAAACACGGGCGAACACAAAAAAAAAAAATCCGCAAATTCGCGGGAATTCGCGGATTTTGCGGATTGCGAATCCGCAAATCCGCAAAATTCGCGAACGCGAGATCCGCAAAATTCGCTCATGCTTAATACTCATGTATCTCCCTCCCGAATGGCCACTCTGGACTACATATGGATATCAGTCACTCACTTTCAGTTGGTACAACAGTTTTTGGTAACTCCATCTTTAGAAAGTGATCATGCAGTTTCAACGTGCAAAATTGATCTTTGGCATTCCCATTGCCTGAATATTCCTTTGATTGGAAACTAATCTAACTTACAGATTGTAAGAAAACTGAGATGATCAGAGGACAATCGGGAAATAATAGAAGCAAAAGTGGATGATCTATTGACCAAATGGAATCAGGTTTGCAGTAATCATTTGACAGCATCCTCTTGGGAAACCATTGTGGCCGATTTCAGAGAACAACTAGCCCCAAAGCTAAGAAAAAGTCTAGACAAAGGCCTTCCCGCCTCATCTACCATCATAGAGCAAAACCAACTCATAATTACCACCAAAAATAAACTAAATAAGCTACAGGGAAATCATGCTAATAATGAAAGTGCATATAAATCTCTGCGGGGTGAAATATCAGCTACTCGAAAAGAACATAGGAAGGCCAGGTTTATCCTTAACCCCTTGGGCGTGGCCACGATTCTGCACCTGTGCGGCACTTTTAAACAGTGGGCGGGTTCATGACGGTCCCCAGCCGTCATCAGCACACGCCCACCGTGATGCATGACGGCCGGGGGCCGTCATCAGCATGGAAGGGGTTAAGAGATTGGAAGAAGAACACCACTGGGCAGCAACCCACGAGATCTTAAAATCAAAGGACCAAAGAAAATTCTGGAGTTGGGTTAACAAGGCTACTAAACCCACTAAGCCTCCCAGTGCAACTAACATCTCACCTGCCGACTGGGAGGCTTATGTCAAAGCACTTTATACAGAACCGAATGGCATTAACTGTAATAGCCGTCCTATCCTTAAGCACACTAATTCCCATGATGACACGATGCCAACTGCTAAGATAACCCCAAACCAAGTAGCGCTAATAATAAAGAAAATGCGTTCAGGGGGTGCCCCAGGACCAAACGGTATCCCCACCCAAGTATATAAAGCCTCAGCCCAGAAATGGGCCTTGATGTTGGCCTCCCTTTTTGAGACAGCAATACTGGGTGGCCCTATTCCGGTTTCTTGGCGAGGATCGCTTCTCGTTCCCATCCATAAAAAAGGCTCTCGTTCCAGCCCCGATAATTATCGGGTGATAGCCCTCCTCGATGTAGACGGGAAGGCACATGCAAGTGTCCTTTTATCAGAACTAACACCTTGGGTGGAAAACGGCAACTTAATTCCCTTTACACAAACCGGCTTCCAAAGGGGTTGCCACATTGAAGACAATTTGATCTGCTTAGCCCACATGATGGAGACCACACTAGCCACGAAAGGTAAATCACTATACTTGGGCTTTATTGACTTTCGGAAAGCTTTCGATAGCGTGATTCGGCCCAAACTCTGTGAAAAATTGGCAAAATGGGGCATCCCCCAGCCTTTACTGAAAGCATTAATGACTCTACACACAGACACCTGGGTTAGAATAAGAGTCACCTCGAGATGGTCTTCAACTGATAAAATCTACACCAACAGAGGCCTAAAGCAAGGATGCATCCTTGCACCCTTACTCTTCAATTTGTATCTTGCAGACCTCCCTGAATGGCTGGCCCGCTGCCGAGCCTTCCCTCCGAGAATTGACCTAACAAAAATCCAAACCTTGCAATACGCAGACGACACTATTTTACTCGATTAAACCCAGGTGGGTCTTCAAAGACTTTTCGACTCCCTCGTCCAGTATTGCAACACCAGCATACTAGAAATCAACGCTACCAAAACCAAAGTAATGGCAGTTTCTTCCTCGAAAACAAAAAAGAGCACTTGGTTCATGGAGGGGAAGGCATTGGAATCAGTCACCGCATATAAATATTTGGGTGTCTGTGTAGACCACAAAGGGAGACCGAACGCGCACATAACCGCAATGCAGGGCGTTGCTCGTAGCCTGGAAGGGGCTTTTATAAAAACGAAGAGAGCCCTCCACTCTCCGGATTTTGCCCCGTTAATAAGACTGATAGGCACAAAACTCCTCCCGACAATAGCCTTCGGTGCCACAACCTACAAAGACAAAATGACCAACTGGCTAGATAGAGCTCAGTCAGCATGTTTTTGCAGAGTATTCCAACTGCCAAACTCGACTGCTCATGCCCAAGTCCGAAAGGAATTCTCACTGTTCTCCCAACACTGGATTATGAGTGCTAGATTTATTGCTTATAGCCTAAAAACAAAACTAGCTGGTTCTCACACTTTAAAGAGCTGCATATGGTCATTGCTCAGCAATCCCGATACATCCTGGAATAAATATTTGACCTTTTGCTTGGAAACTCTAAAGGCTCAGGATATATGGTCAATATCGCTACCCTTACAGGCGAAATCCAAACTATTGACTAAACAAGCAAAAATTATTTCCTATGAACATGACGCACAATCGGTGTTAAAGCTCTCTCATGGCAGCTGGGCCTCTACACTCTACGCCTCAAAAACATTACCGCTCTACCTCTCATCGCCCATGAAACCTTACGTAAAACACCAACTAATGAGAATACGTTTTGGCTTAATCCCACTGATGGCATATACGTTTGGTCAAGGATACAAGAATGCTGCCCTCACACAATGCCGCTTCTGCAAACAAGAGGAGGAAAATGTAATTCACATTTTGTGCATTTGTAGTTGTTTACTAGCCCAACAAACTTTTTGGCTGCGTCCGATTTGGCCTTTTCTTAACGTCAGGACATGCCAAGAAGCACTGGAAGTATGCATTAGGGGCGACTCATCCCAGATGGCGACTCGTTTTGTAAAATTTATGTCTGAAATAAATTTTGTGCTACAACTAGATGACTAAGAATGAACTTTAATTCCCAAAATCAATCTTCTCTTTCCTATGTGCTCACTGCTTTTACTAGAATTTGATTAGTGTTTTTTTCTTAACTTTTAATCAGTGTCTGTATAAATTGCAATGATTTTAATTAATTATGCAAATAATACTCTTACTTACCTAGGCTTTTCCATCCTCCACAGCATGAGCCTGGATTCATTGATTAGCTCCTCATCAAAATCCATCTAGTTCCAAATGCTTAACATGAGCAGAATCAATAATCATTGGCCATAAACAGCCACATCCTGTATCAGCAAGCATGTTGTGATCAAATTGAACTATTAACAAATTACCAGAGGGTCTCCCCCAAATGCTTTTGCTACCCTCGATAATACTATGAAATCTGCTACTCACATGCACGACCTCCTCCCTCCCAGCACCTTTCATACTCATCAACAGATGATGGGAATTCTGGTTACAGAATGAACTGAACCATCATAATCAATAAAGCTATAACAGAAGTGGAGACCTAGATGAACCATCTTCATCAATTGCTTGGGATGAAGACACAAAAGACAAGTTTCTTGTCCTATACTGAGATTACTCTTCCCTCTTAAGACATCCTGGATACCCTGCTTCAAACTTTTCTACTTGCAAGCAACCTACCATGTAATTGTCGGGCGTAAACCACTATCCAGGCAGAAACCGGGCTCCTCAGAAGTGTAGACAGTGTCACCCTCCTTACTCAAGACAGACCTCCCTCCGTGATACACAACACAAGAGGATGATACTATCCCAAGAAAAGAGAGAGACCAAAACCAAGGTCTAAAGAAGAAATGAAAAGGTCTGGCAGGGACCCCACGTCTTTGGGAAATAGTGACCTGCCTTTAAAGAAACAACAAACCCAAAAAGAGTCTATGAGCACACGAACTTTCCAGCAAAAAAAAGGATACAGTTTGCTGATGTGTCTGCAGGTCTCTCTTCAAACAAAACAGGTAGGATCCAATATAGAATGTTCCCAAAAGATTTCCTTCACAACGTGATATCCCAGAAAAGAGGACTGTTTCAGAAAATAAAGCTGAGGGAGTAATCACGCGGAAACACTACCTCGCGTTATCCGATTTCAAAAACAAATAGTCACTGCAACACGATCGCGTGTTGATACAAGTCTCCGTTCAAGAAGCAATGAAAGGACACGCAGCCTGCGTGTCTAAAATAAAGGAACCAAAAAATGAGGGGAGCAAGGCAATGACCGTCTTGCAATGCCGTAACTGCACGCGCTTAAGATTTTCTCCCTGAAGCGCTTCCAAGCGCGGAAACGGCTCTGGGTCTTGGGTCACGGAGGTGACTGGAAAGAAGGATGTAAGGAAGGGGAGGAGTTGCGTTAGTTCAGACTCTCCTCGCTGCACAGGAACATACGGCGAGACACTCGTAGGAACGTGGAAACAAGTCCGGGTAATCCAGGGGAGGCAGGGAAACGATGAGGAGACACTTCTCAGCAAAGGAACAAGACAGAATCACGATCCAAACCGGGGACACGTCTTAGGATGGGAGCTAGGAAAACCAAGCACCGCCATCTTGGAAGAGGAGGTGTATATAGTCCCTCGAGGTTCGTGATTGGCCTATACTCCCCAGTGCCTTTCAGATCACGTATGTCTTTCCCATGGCATTCTGGGATATGTAGTACAGGCAGCGCGTAACAGCATATTCCTGCCTTTGCCTGTCTCCTAAGGAAATGGAAATGGAAAGGGATCTATGATCTACGTGTCCTAACAGCACCCCCCCTAATGGTCTTCTAACAGGTCTGGGTTTGGAGGGGTTCAGAGCATGGAACCTACGGACTAGTCTAGGAGCATGAATGTTTTCTGCGGGTTCCCATGTTCTATCTTCGGGAGGGTAACCCACCCAGTCAATCAAATATTGCAATTTCCCTCTAAGTCTGCGAGAATCTAAGACTCTTTTGACTTCATACTCCACTTCTCCTTCAACTGTGACAGGTGGGGGAGGGGGTTCAGGATGTGTAGGTACTACATAGGGTTTTAGCAAGGAGGTATGAAAAACAGGATGAACTGGCAATTCGGGAGGAAGACTCAACTTAAGAGCTACAGGGGACAGAACTTTCACTATTTCAAAAGGACCCAGGAATCTTGGTTGGAGTTTACGGGGACCTTCTAATCTTAAGTTTTTAGATGAAAGCCATACTTTATCCCCTGCTTTATAGTCAGGAGCTGTACGTCTGTGTTTATCCGCATAAGTCTTCATTGTGACCTTCGCCTGTGTTAATTCCTCTCTAGCCTGGTTCCAAATGTGTAACAGATTTTCATGTTGTTCTCTGACTGCGGGAACAGATGTGTCAGAGGGTACGTGTTCTAAAGGTAAACACTTAGGGTGACAACCAGTTGTGAAGAAGAAAGGTGAGATTTTAGAAGCTGAGTGAGTGGAGTTGTTGTATGCGAATTCTGCAAAAGGTAAGGCCTGTACCCAATCATGACAAGAGGTAGTTATCAGACATCGTAGGTATTGTTCCAATGTTTGGTTTGTTCTTTCAGTTTGTCCGTCCGTCTGCGGGTGATATGCGGAGGACAATCTGAGATCTATGTGTAGAATTTTACACAGTTCTTGCCAGAACCTAGAAATAAATTGGGGCCCTCGGTCTGAAATAATTACAGACGGTAGTCCATGCAGTCTTACTATGTCACGTACAAAGACCTCAGTGAGTTCTAAAGCAGTGGGCGTTTTCTTAAGTGGTACAAAATGTGCCATTTTTGATAGGAGATCTACCACTACCAGGATAGCAGTATAACCGCGGGTTGCAGGCAGGTCAGTGATAAAGTCCATGCTAATGGACGTCCAGGGACTGTTTGGTACAGGAAGGGGTTGTAATAACCCAACAGGAGCGGAATGTGATGACTTTTGTCGTGCACAGGTGGGACAGGCTTTGACATAGTTACTGATATCCTGTGCCATTTTGGGCCACCAAAACCAACGTTGACACATTAGTCAAGTCTTGGTTTCTCCAGGATGACCCATTATTGGCAGATTGTGACACCAGTGTAGTATGAGTTTCTGTGTTTCTGTAGAGGGTAGATAAAGTTTATGATCATGAAACCATAATTCATCTAGAATGACATTACTTTTATCTTCTTTCCATTTGTCTTGATCAAGAGGAGTGTACGCCTTTTTAAGGTATGCGAGAAATGTATGTGAAGTTACTTCTCTGTCGCCTACAGCAATGAGTCTGTTCTCTGATATGATAGATATTGGTTTCTCTATTGTACATTTGTTCTCTTTGCCCAACCTGGATAGAGCGTCTGCTTTCCCTTGACGTATTCAAGGACGGAAATGTATCTGGAAGTCGTATTCACTGAAGAATGAAACCCACCGTAATTGCCTAGGTGTGAGGGCTTTAGCTGTACGAAAATATTGGAGATTTTGGTGATCTGAATATACAGTGATCACATGAGGAGAACCTAATAAATAATGGCGCCATTCCTGAAAGGCTCGTTTGATTGCAAGAAGCTCTCTTTCTCCAATTGTATAGTTCTGTTCTGACTGAGTTAATGTCTTTGAGAAGTAGGCAACAGGATGGAGGGTACCTTTGGAGCTGTCGCGCTGGGACAAAACCCCTCCTACAGCATACTGAGATGCATCCACTTCAAGGAAATAGGGTTGTGTTTCGTCTGCATGTTTGATAACTGGGGCAGAGATAAAGTTAGCCTTTAAGGCTTGAATAGCCTTCTCTGCCTCCTCATCCCAATGAAATTCAACCCCCTTTTTTAGTAGCCTGGTTATGGGAGATACAAGATCGGAGAAATGTGACACAAATCTTCTGTAAAAGTTAGCAAAACCCAGGAAGGATTGTATTTCTTTTACAGTAGTCGGACTAGATCATTCCACCAAGGCAGACACTTTAGCGGGATCCATATGTATCCCAGAGGGAGAAATGATAAACCCCAGAAAAGCCCCACTTTTAGTGTGGAAAATGCATTTATCCAATGATGTTCCTGTAACTTACTCAAAATGGTTTGTACATGGTATACATGATCTGTCTCATTGGAAGAATAGATAAGTATATCGTCAATATAGACTATGACGAAAATGTCCAAGTACTCCCGCAGTATCTCATTGATGAAAAATTGAAACGCTGCGGGAGAATTGCACAAGCCAAAGGGCATGACGTTGTACTCATACAACCCAAACTTGGTCCGGAAGGCAGTTTTCCATTCATCCCCCTTTCTGATACGAATCAAGTGGTACGCCCCACGCAGATCAAGCTTGGTGAAGATGGTAGCCTTTCGCACCTGATCTAGTAGGGTCGAAATAAGGGAGAGGATATTTGTTTTTTACAGTTAGTTTGTTTAAAGAACGGTAGTCCAGACATCCTCTGAGTCCACCTTCCCCTTTTGGAATAAAAAAAATGGGGGAAGATACAGGGGAAGTGGAGTGACTAATGAATCCTTTTTTAAGCATGTCTTGCAGATAATCATATAGATACTTAGTTTCAGTTTCTGTCAGAGCGTATATCCGACTTACAGGTAAGTCTGCTCCTGGCACTAGGTCAATCCTACAATCGTAGGTTCTGTGAGGGGGTAAAGCAACTGCTTTTTCTTCGTCAAAGACATCGGCAAATTGAAGGTATTCTGTGGGTAATGAAGCACCATCAATAGTGGTTGGTGCGCAATAGACCGGAGTATGCCAATGAGTGATGTCCTGATAACAATGATTTAAACAATGAGCAGAACGAAGAGTGACTGTTCTAGCGGTCCAATCTATTTGGGGGTTGTGCTTTTGCAACCAGGGAACTCCTAAGATTGCTCCAAAAGAAGGTGCATCAATGAGATCGAAAGACACACTCTCACTGTGCCCATTGTCACATAGAACTATGATGTCCGCTGTATGAAATAACAACATACCAGACGACAATTCAGTGCCATCTACTGCTCGGACTTTCTCTGGATTGGTCTTTTTAATGAATTCCAACCCTAAGGATTTAGCTAAGGTGATATCTAAGAAGTTGCCCGTTGCCCCTGAATCAAGAAGAATGGCCATGGTATGTCGGCATTGGGAAGGCAAGACCAGTACTACATTAATGGTAAAAGGTTAGGGGATGGGTGTCCAGGTATTTGCCAAGCTATGAGAGGTCTGAAAGACCAAAGGACTTGGAAGAGCGACCTCTTTACTCTCCAAGTCACTCAGTTTCCCGAAGGCACAGGTTTGGGGGTTTTATTCTGCGCATCCTTGCTAGAGCTTTTGGGTTTTATCGGACAGTCTCTATTAAAATGTCCAGCCTTACCACAATAAAGACATAAGCTTAATTTCCTACGTTTATCCTTTTCTTCAGGAGTCAATGGACCCCGAATACCACCTATCTGCATGGGTTCACTAGTATCTTTCGGTTCTTTCTTTTCCGGTGGTGTTAACAACAGTTTCGGATATTTCCCTTTTGTTTTTTCACCCTTGCGTTCTGTGAGTCGGTGATCTAGTTTTACTACAAGATCCATGAAAGCGGAGCATTCCTCAGGGGGATCCACTATCTGGGATAATATATCTTTTAATTCATCTTTTAACCCCCTGTAGAACAAGGAAGTGCGTTTTTCTTCAGGCCAGTGGGTTTCTGTTACTAACCTATTGAAGGTTGTAATATAGGAAAGCAGATCCTTAGATCCCTGTTTCAGATTCAACAATTCATTGTCGCTGGCCTGCATATAAGTATGACGCGCGAACAAGCTTCGCATTCTGTCCTTGAATAAGTTTAAATTATACAAGACAGGGTCATCGTTTTCAACAAGTGTTACGGCCCAAGAAGCGGCATTACCACTTAAATAGGAAATTATGAAAGCGATCTTAGCCGCATCGTCAGGAAATGAAGCAGCTTTACATAAGAAAGTCAAATGACATTGATTCATAAAAACACAATATTTATGACTATCACCGTTAAATCTTTCAGGCATGGCAAGTGGGGTTTGAGGAGGAGTAACTACCGTAACTTGGACAGGATTAGACGCCACCTGAGATGGACCAGGGTCGGGGTCGGTAGAATTAGGTACTTGAAAATGAGCAGGCTGTATATAACTTCTTTTAAATTTAGTCTGTGTCTCAGTAGGTTTGCTCTCTGCTCTTAACATCGCGTTCTCGGACATTAACCTCTGATTCTCGTTTCTTATAAGTTTTAATTCTGTTTGCAAGTTTACTACGGTGGTAGCTAAATCTCTCAAGGTGCTCTCATCAGCGTCCTCCATTATGACGTTGACATCCATGACTGTCTACACTCGGGAGGAGATAAGCAACGTGGGCTTGGTTTTCTATCGGGCGTAAACCACTATCCAGGCAGAAACCGGGCTCCTCAGAAGTGTAGACAGTGTCACCCTCCTTACTCAAGACAGACCTCCCTCCGTGATACACAACACAAGAGGATGATACTATCCCAAGAAAAGAGAGAGACCAAAACCAAGGTCTAAAGAAGAAATGAAAAGGTCTGTCAGGGACCCCACGTCTTTGGGAAATAGTGACCTGCCTTTAAAGAATCAACAAACCCAAAAGGAGTCTATGAGCACACGAACTTTCCAGCAAAAAAAAGGATACAGTTTGCTGATGTGTCTGCAGGTCTCTCTTCAAACAAAACAGGTAGGATCCAATATAGAATGTTCCCAAAAGATTTCCTTCACAACGTGATATCCCAGAAAAGAGGACTGTTTCAGAAAATAAAGCTGAGGGAGTAATCACGCGGAAACGCTACCTCGCGTTATCCGATTTCAAAAACAAATAGTCACTGCAACACGATCGCGTGTTGATACAAGTCTCCGTTCAAGAAGCAATGAAAGGACACGCAGCCTGCGTGTCTAAAATAAAGGAACCAAAAAATGAGGGGAGCAAGGCAATGACCGTCTTGCAATGCCGTAACTGCACGCGCTTAAGATTTTCTCCCTGAAGCGCTTCCAAGCGCGGAAACGGCTCTGGGTCTTGGGTCACGGAGTTGACTGGAAAGAAGGATGTAAGGAAGGGGAGGAGTCGCGTTAGTTCATACTCTCCTCGCTGCACAGGAACATACGGCGAGACACTCGTAGGAACGTGGAAACAAGTCCGGGTAATCCAGGGGAGGCAGGGAAACGATGAGGAGACACTTCTCAGCAAAGGAACAAGACAGAATCACGATCCAAACCGGGGACACGTCTTAGGACGGGAGCTAGGAAAACCAAGCACCGCCATCTTGGAAGAGGAGGTGTATATAGTCCCTCGAGGTTCGTGATTGGCCTATACTCCCCAGTGCCTTTCAGTTCACGTATGTCTTTCCCATGGCATTCTGGGATATGTAGTACAGGCAGCGCGTAACAGCATATTCCTGCCTTTGCTTGTCTCCTAAGGAAATGGAAATGGAATGGGATTTATGATTTACGTGTCCTAACAGTAATACTGCTCTACATGTGTAGTAATACTGGCTGTCATGACACTTTTATTGTCCTTAAGGAGGTCAGCTGCTATTGCCATAATTCATACAATGATAATTTTTACATTCATGGGCATGATTTCCTATTTTTCTATAGTGTATTTATTACTTAATATAATTCATGAACATTTGAATGTGCTATGGTGTCATTTATAGATTGTACTAATTTTTTAGCAGTGCAAGCATAACTGTGTCTCAGAACATAGTTGGCATACAATGAATATGTATTTGTTAACTTTGAACACTGTACTTCTGCTTGAACACTTGTTTTCCACTGACTTACTCTCTTTTTCTTTCTACCAGGCTTCGGGTGCCATATGGGATTCAGGTGCATGCTCGAAGCCTGCCGACAGCATAGGCTCCCAACAACTTGAATCAATATCTGCAATATTATAGCACACTACCTATTTGCCAATACCACCTATAGGCCTTACTCTGTTGAAATAGACTTACAACCGCGACAATCCAATGAAGGCTATGACCTTGCTGTCACTACACACCCACAGGGCATCTAGAGAAGGTTCCTACAATGCAATTAAATTGGAGGCATGAAAAAACATTAACCTTTATATACCGGAGGACCAGCATCAACCCTTAACTAGACTTCATAGTCATGTTAGCTGACATCAGACCGAATGGGGCAGTTAGAGAAAATATTTCCACAGTAAACCCATATGGATGTCAGCAAAATAATTCAGATTTTCAAGGTGAGGAGAGTCATATTTTCGGTGCATCACAGGAAAAACTAATGTCAGAAAACCACAGTAGGAACAAAAAAGAGTTTAGGAAGGAGCAGAAAATAATCTTTCTGTACCATATGTCAAGCGTAAAACGTATTTACAACAAGGGGTGGTGAGGGACAGAGTCTCTGAATAAAGCAGAAAACTCTCACCCAGTCAAGAGATCAGGGCTAGATCCAACACCGTTTTTTAGCTCACTGCACCATCCCAGTTTCAGAACCTGGCTGTATGCAAATTAGTCTGTTCCTGTCCCAGTGCATGATGGGAACAGGGCAAACCAAACTACAAAAGCCAATTCTTACACTGGGAAGGAAACAAGCTCCCGGGGACCGGTTTCTGGCATTACAGCCGTCTTCGGCCCGGTTTGCTTGAATCCTGATGCTGCAATGAGCAAGGGACTCATGTCTGAGTATACCCTTCCACGCTTAGGGTGGACAAAATATTTACAACAAGGGGTGGTGAGGGACAGAGTCTCTGAATAAAGCAGAAAACTCTCACCCGGTCAAGAGATCAGGGCTAGATCCAACACCGTTTTTTAGCTCACTGCACCATCCCAGTTTCAGAACCTGGCTGTATGCAAATTAGTCTGTTCCTGTCCCAGTGCATGATGGGAACAGGGCAAACCAAACTACAAAAGCCAATTCTTACACTGGGAAGGAAACAAGCTCCCGGGGACCGGTTTCTGGCATTACAGCCGTCTTCGGCCCGGTTTGCTTGAATCCTGATGGTGCAATGAGCAAGGGACTCATGTCTGAGTATACCCTTCCACGCTTAGGGTGGACAAAATATTTACAACAAGGGGTGGTGAGGGACAGAGTCTCTGAATAAAGCAGAAAACTCTCACCCAGTCAAGAGATCAGGGCTAGATCCAACACCGTTTTTTAGCTCACTGCACCATCCCAGTTTCAGAACCTGGCTGAATGCAAATTAGTCTGTTCCTGTCCCAGTGCATGATGGGAACAGGGCAAACCAAACTACAAAAGCCAATTCTTACACTGGGAAGGAAACAAGCTCCCGGGGACCGGTTTCTGGCATTACAGCCGTCTTCGGCCCGGTTTGCTTGAATCCTGATGGTGCAATGAGCAAGGGACTCATGTCTGAGTATACCCTTCCACGCTTAGGGTGGACAAAATATTTACAACAAGGGGTGGTGAGGGACAGAGTCTCTGAATAAAGCAGAAAACTCTCACCCAGTCAAGAGATCAGGGCTAGATCCAACACCGTTTTTTAGCTCACTGCACCATCCCAGTTTCAGAACCTGGCTGTATGCAAATTAGTCTGTTCCTGTCCCAGTGCATGATGGGAACAGGGCAAACCAAACTACAAAAGCCAATTCTTACACTGGGAAGGAAACAAGCTCCCGGGGACCGGTTTCTGGCATTACAGCCGTCTTCGGCCCGGTTTGCTTGAATCCTGATGGTGCAATGAGCAAGGGACTCATGTCTGAGTATACCCTTCCACGCTTAGGGTGGACAAAATATTTACAACAAGGGGTGGTGAGGGACAGAGTCTCTGAATAAAGCAGAAAACTCTCACCCAGTCAAGAGATCAGGGCTAGATCCAACACCGTTTTTTAGCTCACTGCACCATCCCAGTTTCAGAACCTGGCTGTATGCAAATTAGTCTGTTCCTGTCCCAGTGCATGATGGGAACAGGGCAAACCAAACTACAAAAGCCAATTCTTACACTGGGAAGGAAACAAGCTCCCGGGGACCGGTTTCTGGCATTACAGCCGTCTTCGGCCCGGTTTGCTTGAATCCTGATGGTGCAATGAGCAAGGGACTCATGTCTGAGTATACCCTTCCACGCTTAGGGTGGACAAAATATTTACAACAAGGGGTGGTGAGGGACAAAGTCTCTGAATAAAGCAGAAAACTCTCACCCAGTCAAGAGATCAGGGCTAGATCCAACACCGTTTTTTAGCTCACTGCACCATCCCAGTTTCAGAACCTGGCTGTATGCAAATTAGTCTGTTCCTGTCCCAGTGCATGATGGTCTGCTTAATTCAGACACTCTGTTCATCACCACCCCCTTTTCTGAATCATTTTTGTCCACCATAAGCGTGGAAGGGTATACTCAGATGTGAGTCCCTAGCTCATTGCACCATCAGGATTCAAGCAAGCCGGGCCGAAGACGGCTGAAATGCCAGAAACCGGTCCCCGGTAGCTTGTTTCCTTCCCAGTATAAGAATTGGCTTGGTAGTTTGGTCTGCCCTGTTCCCATGATGCACTGGGCCAGGGTCAGACTAATTTGCATATAGCCAAGTTCTGAGCTGGGATGGTGCAGTGAGCTAAAAAAAGGTGATGGATAAAGCCCAGATCTTTGGACTGGGTAAGAGTGGTCTGCTTAATTCAGACACTCTGTTCATCACCACCCCCTTTTCTGAATCATTTTTGTCCACCATAAGCGTGGAAGGGTATACTCAGATGTGAGTCCCTAGCTCATTGCACCATCAGGATTCAAGCAAGCCGGGCCGAAGACGGCTGAAATGCCAGAAACCGGTCCCCGGTAGCTTGTTTCCTTCCCAGTATAATAATTGGCTTGGTAGTTTGGTCTGCCCTGTTCCCATGATGCACTGGGCCAGGGTCAGACTAATTTGCATATAGCCAAGTTCTGAGCTGGGATGGTGCAGTGAGCTAAAAAACGGTGATGGATAAAGCCCAGATCTTTGGACTGGGTAAGAGTGGTCTGCTTAATTCAGACACTCTGTTCATCACCACCCCCTTTTCTGAATCAAGCGTAAAACGTAGCCATCTGAACATGGTTTATTCAACTTTCTAAA
>NW_028245606.1:0-15378 GCF_964263255.1 Lissotriton vulgaris | reverse complement strand
CTTTGTGTGCGTGGGTGAGGAGTCTGAAAGTGATCCTCTTGCTGGCGAGGAGCCAGTGCAGGTCTTTCAGGTGGGCAGTGATGTGGCTGTGGCGAGGGATGTCCAGGATGAGTTGTGCAGAGGTGTTCTGTATGCGCTGGAGTCTTTCCTGGAGTTTGGCTGTCGTTCCAGCGTAGAGGGTGTTTCCGTAGACCAGATGGCTGGTGACGAGTGCCTGGGTGACCATTTTCCTGGTTTCGGCGGGGATCCATTGGAAGATCTTACGGAGCATGCGCAGGGTGTTGAAGCAAGATGATGAGACGGTGTTGACTTGTCTGGTCAGCGAGAGGGAGGAGTCCAGGATGAAGCCCAGGTTACGGGCGTGGTTCATTGGCTTGGGAGTGGTGCCCAGGGCGGGGGGCCACCAGGAGTCGTCCCAGGCGGAGGGTGATGATCCCAGAATGAGGACTTCCGTCTTGTCTGAGCTCAGTTTCAGGCGGCTGTTCTTCATCCATTCTGCGACATATTTCATCCCTTCATGTAGGCTGTCTCTGGCGATCCAGGCCATCACCTTTTCCAAAATTGATTTTATCCACACTAAGGGCCAGATGTAGGTAGGCAGTTACCGATCGGTAACGGCCGAAAATACCAATTTTGGGCCCTTACCGATCGGTATACAGCCATCGAGATGTAGGGCAAAAAAAAAAGTCAAAATCGGAGCGAAAACCGATTCGGAATGAGTACCGAATGGAAAAGAATCCGATACGTACATACCGAAAATCGGATATGTAACGAATCGGTAACACACCGAATCGGATGCAAACACCGATTCGGTCAATGTACCGAATCGGTAGAGACACCGAATCGGAAAATAACCGAATTGGTACATGTACCGAATCGGTAGTGACACCGATTCAGAAATTATCCGAATCGGTCCATGTACCGAATCGGTAGACACACCGAATTGGAATAAAGCCGATTCGGTCCATGTACCGAATCGGTAGATACACCGATTCGGACATGAGCCGAATCGGAGAACCTACCGATTCGTATGAATCACCGATCGGGAAATTCCCCGATTCCGTCAGATGGGGAGATGTAGGGAGGCACAGAAACACCGATTTCGGCTCAAAATCGGTAGAATTCACTCGGTATTTACCATGGATTACAATCAGGTGGTAACCAACTCCAACCCATAAAAACAGCCCCAAAATGCATTGCAACTTGCAGGATGGCAGCTTTTTATGTCATTGCGAGGCGGCTACGGCTACAGCAGGAAGGACAGAGGGAATGGCAAAGAAATGAACAGGTCTACAGACAGAGGATAACCCTGTTCATGCTCACAGAGGCAGAGATCCTACAGAGATACAGGCTGGACTCTGACACCATTCTTGAGCTCATCAGGGACCTCAAACCATTGTTGGACCACCACACCCCAAGGGCACACGCCATCCCAGCACACGTCCAGGTGCTATGCAGCCTACACCTGCTTGCGTCTGGCAGCTATCAAAGTGGAGTTGCAGCGGCAGGAGGGGTGACCCAGAGCAGCCTGTCAAGGTTCTTCCACACATTCCTTGACGCCATGATACACAGGATGGACCAATACATCTCTTTCCCTGCAACCCACGCAGAACTGCTACAAACTAAAGCTGACTTCTACCAGATGGCACAATTTCCCCAAATGATTGGCTGCATAGATGGCACGCACATTCCGATTTGCCCACCAGCGGACACAGAATACATATACCGCAATCGGAAGTCTACACACACTGCTACACTGCTACACTGAAACCTCCTGAGGCGGAAGCCGGGAGCGTGACCAGAGGGTCCTTTTTTAAAATCACTGAACTGTTTGTTTGCACTTGCATTGGCAATTTTAAAAACTTACTCACCAGCTGATCTTGGTTCCCCGCGCAGCTGACTGAACGCTGCTGCGGGAGGAGACCGAGCAAACTTCACCCCCTGACGCCACTTGGCGAGCGCCGAGGCCACGCCCCCTTACCGAGGCCACGCCCCCTTTTTCATCGCGCATCTATATAGGCGCTGATTACAAGCGCCAGTCCTGCTACACTGAAACCTCCTGAGGCGGAAGCCGGGAGCGTGACCAGAGGGTCCTTTTTTAAAATCACTGAACTGTTTGTTTGCACTTGCATTGGCAATTTTAAAAACTTACTCACCAGCTGATCTTGGTTCCCCGCGCAGCTGACTGAACGCTGCTGCGGGAGGAGACCGAGCAAACTTCACCCCCTGACGCCACTTGGCGAGCGCCGAGGCCACGCCCCCTTACCGAGGCCACGCCCCCTTTTTCATCGCGCATCTATATAGGCGCTGATTACAAGCGCCGGTCCTGCTACACTGAAACCTCCTGAGGCGGAAGCCGGGAGCGTGACCAGAGGGTCCTTTTTTAAAATCACTGAACTGTTTGTTTGCACTTGCATTGGCAATTTTAAAAACTTACTCACCAGCTGATCTTGGTTCCCCGCGCAGCTGACTGAACGCTGCTGCGGGAGGAGACCGAGCAAACTTCACCCCCTGACGCCACTTGGCGAGCGCCGAGGCCACGCCCCCTTACCGAGGCCACGCCCCCTTTCATCTCCTCCTACACTACAAATCATGTGCTTCCATCGAACGCGCAGCGGACGAGCGCAGCGGGCGCGACGTTTGCGCGCCGAAGGCGCGCCTAAGGCAAGCCCGTCTGCGCCCGTCCGCTCCCGGCCGGGCCCAGGGGCCACGTCCCCTGGTCGGTCGGCGGAATGAGGCGTGTATACAGCTCAAGCCGTTTACATCGGCTGCGCCCACCGGTCTCATCCTGCTGTGGCCTTTCCCGACATCCCTTGGAGATTCCTCGCTGCTGCATGCACTGCAAATCAGAGCTAATCACCACTACCGCTACCAGATCTGAGGTAAAGGACTACTCCATGCTTCTGCTCAATTGCAGGTCTCTAGTGAAACATTGCTTAGAAATCTCCTTGCTTTTAGATGAACATACACCGGATGTGATCTTTTTGACCGAGACATGGTTAAAGCAAGATTCCCAGCCGGATTTGGCACAGGCCATTATCCCGGGATACCAGATAGCACGGGTTGATCGACCACTGGGCAGAGGCGGTGGCCTTGCGATCATTTATAAGGAGAGCTATGTCTGCCGCTGCCTGACAGAGGAGATTGAAGATTGTGAAAATTTTTCTTTTGCAATCGAGTTTTCCCCTAATACCACTTTTACGGGTATTCTTATCTATCACCCTCCGGGAGCTATTGGACAATTCAAGACCTCCCTTCTGTCGGTGGCATCCCAATTGATTGTCTCTCCCTCTATTTTTACTGTATTGGGAGATTTTAATATTCATTTTGACAATCTGTTGGACCCTACGGCACTAGAGATGATGTCAAGTCTAGCTGCCATCCAACTTGAGCAATTAGTTCCCTCCTCTACGCATGAAAAAGGTAATCTCTTAGATCCGATCTTCAGTAATAGTGACCAACTTAAAGTAGGCACTATAAGTAGCCTTCCATGGTCGGATCATTTTCTGATAGCCTTCACCTGGACCACCAGTAAACCCCCTCCATCCTTCCCTACATCTCGGAAAATCCGAAATTGGTCCAAAATCTCTATAGACAACTGGACGGAGGCTCTTAGCACCACCAGACCGATACTCTCCCATGACCCAACGACAAACAACAATAAGTACAGTGAGTGGATCACTGCCTCTCTTGACCTGGTTCTCCCTTTACATCCATCTGGGTCAAAGAGGCAGAGTAAATCAGCACTGTGGTACACGGAAGATCTTAGGGACCAAAAGCGCTCCTGTAAGAGACTAGAGAGAAAATGGCGTTTGACCTACAATCCTTCTGATAAAGCCACCTACAGGGAAGCCATCAGGAACTATAAATTGGCAATAAAAATTTCACAAGCAGCTTACTATAATGATAAAATAACAACGTCCAAGTCTAAGCCGAAAGAAATATATCGTATAGTGAGCTCCCTGATAAAACCTTCCCTGTCCATCGTAGATAATGGTAGTTCCCCTTCTAAATGCGATGAGCTGGTTGATTTCTTTTTTCAGAAAGTTAATAAAATCTACCTCTCTTTTCCCGATCCAGCTACTGACTCACTCCCACAATACTCGGACTCAGCACGGGACATGGTAACTCCCTTTCACAACAAGCTGGAGTCCTTTCCATTGCTGAATTTGGAAACACTGGAGTCTCTGGCACAAAAAATAAAATCCGGCTCACCGCGTGAACCTGCTCCTCCGGCCTCGCTGGGGTTGGCCAGTAAAACCATCTTCCCTACTCTTCTGGAATTATTGAACTCCTCCATTTCGAGTGGGATGGTACCTGCGACATGGAAGCATGCAATGGTACGGGCCTTGTTAAAAAAACCTTCCCTCGACCCAGCTAATCCTAGCAACTATCGCCCGATTTCTCTGCTCCCATGGGCATCAAAGATCCTGGAAAAGTACGTCAATACCATTCTGACGAGGTTTTTCGAGGAAAACCACCTCCTCGATGCTTCCCAGACGGGCTTTCGCCCAAAACATGGGACAGAGACCGCCCTATTGGCTGTGACTGAGGAGGCGAGACGGATCTTGGATCGTGGGGGATCAGTGGCAGTGATCCTCCTCGATCTGAGTGCCGCGTTCGACACGGTACATCATAAAATTCTGTTGAACCGTCTCGCCGACCTAGGAGTGTCCGGAGAAGCCCTGGTTTGGTTTGAGTCTTTTCTATCGGACAGAACCTTCCAGGTCTTTGACGGCACATCCATGTCATCAGACAGGCCTCTGGGGTGTGGAGTCCCGCAGGGGTCATCCTTGAGCCCCACGCTCTTCAACGCATATATGAGGCCGCTGGCTGCGATTGTTCGTCCGCATGGGATTAACATCATCTCCTATGCGGACGACACCCAGCTGGTGGTCTCCCTTACACAGAAGAGTGGCCTCCAATCACCGCCCAATCTAGCCGCGTGTATGGAGGAAGTTAGGAGCTGGATGATGAGCTCATGCCTGAAGCTCAACGACGATAAGACCGAGCTCATGCTCCTGGGCCCGGCAGCCCCCTCTACCATGGAGATGCTTTGGCCTGCCCCCAGAGACAACATCAAAAGTCTGGGGGTATGGTTGGATAAGTCGTTGAGCCTCAATACACAGGCCACCAAGGTGTCAGCCACATGTTTTGGTCTCCTTAGGGTGATAAAAAAAATTCTTCCCCTTCTTCCATTTGAGGCCAGACAAATAATCATACAGGGCCTTGTCCAATCTCGTCTGGATTTTAATAATGCCCTCTATCTCGGGGCACCAGACTACACCTTTAAAAAACTCCAGCGCACTCAAAATTGTGCTGCCCGTGCACTACTGAGAGTCCCACGAAGAACTTTAATAAAAAATGGCCTAAGAACGCTACACTGGCTGCCTATCAGGGACAGAGTGAAGTTCAAAGCGCTGTGCATTGCTCATCAGACCCTTTGGGAAACTGGTCCAGAAATCAACCGCTCCCTGATTTCCCCCTACCTGCCCAACAAGGTGCTTCGATCTTCGACTGCATCACTGGCCAAAATTCCTAGAATCTTTAGAGCCAGAGCAGGTGGACGTTCGTTCTCGTACAATGTGTCAAAATTGTGGAACACCCTCCCTCTGCAGTTGAGATGCAATTCCAACCTAACTAGCTTCCGGAAGCATCTTAAAACTTTTCTATTTTAGCTACCACAAACTACTCCTGTTCCTCTGTAGGTATTTCTGTGTAGTCACAGCGCCTGGACGCCTCAGGGCAACTGTAGCGCTTTATAAATTTTATTTTCATTTCATTTCATTTCAACGTGCAGGTGATCTGCAATGCGAAGTGCACCATCACAGACCTGGTAGCAAAATTCCCAGGGAGTACCCACGACTCCTATATTTTCCAACAGAGCGGCATCTATGCACGGCTGATGGCTGGCGAATTTGGTGAAGGATACCTCCTAGGTGAGACACATCATCAGACCCCCATAACACAAAGTAGCTAGGTGGAATACATGTATGCATGTGTGTAATGTTACCCCTTTCCCTTCCAGGCGACAGTGCATATGCCCTCCGCTCATTCATACTCACCCCCTACCTCAACCCCTCCACACCCAGCCAAAGGAGGTATAACCGGGCCCACATACGCACAAGGAATGTCGTCGAACGGACCTTTGGCATCTGGAAAAGTAGATTTAGATGCCTGCACAAGAGTGGAGGTGCAAGGCAGTATACCCCCATCACCTGCTGCAAGATCATAGCTGTATGTGCAATGTTACACAACCTTGCGGTGAAGAAGGGCACTGAGGTGGAGTTGTCTGACTACGAGGACCATGACGACGACGAAGCTGTGCCACTGACACAGCCAGCTGGGGTGTGTACGCCAAGTGATGGCAGATACAGACGTGAGGAGATTACAGAAAACTATTTCTGAGTGAGTACAGATGCACAGACAGGTAAATGGTTGTGGTGAAAAAGCAAATTTTAATACTGTTGCAACACAGTTACTGCACTGATGTGCAACAAAAAAAAGGTGTAATAGCAAAGAAAACAAAAGTCTAAGGTCCAGGTTGCCTCACCCGCCCTTGCAAGGCTATTTCTTTGAGCGCTTGGCAGCCCCACTGGGGTGTCCCTCACCCCCTTCAGAATGACCAGCGGCTTCTGCGGAGCGCCTGGTGCTCCTGCGTGGCTCTGACGCAGCGCTGGCCAGGCTGCTGCGGCTGCTGCTGTCCCCAGCATCCCCCAGGTCCAGGGCAGGATTTGCGGCAGTGTTAGAGATAATCATGGCCTCCATTGCTGTCGTGATGCGGGCCATTCCCCTTGTTATCTCGGCGGTATTTTGGGTGAGACTTGACTCCATGTTGGCACCGCGCTGACAGAGTTGTGCCGTTGCAGCAGCAAGGCGGCTTATGGAGCGGTTTTGCACCCGGGCATCCCGCCTGCGCGACAGCTCATGCTCCTCTAGTCTGCCACATAACTGGGTATTGGCAGTTGTTAGCCTGCCTAAACCTGCTGCTACCTCCTTGTTGGTATCCACAAAGGCCTGAAAACCTTTCACCATTTCCCCCATCTGCAGGTTGTGCTGCAGGAGCTGGCGTTGGCAGGCCATGATGGACTTCGCCTGCTGCCTTTGGATTTTCACCATATTCCCTTCAAGGCCCAGGAAGACACTGCCCTCCGGTGCTGGCGCTGCAGTGGTGGGAATGGCACGGCGCCGGGTACTGCTGCTGCTGGCCTGCTGAGTGGGCTGGGGTGCCACTGGTGGGGGTGTGGTGCTGGCCGGGGCCTGAGCCCCTGCTCCCAGGACAGGGTGTACTGGAGCCACAGCCATGATCGTGGCAGGAGCTGGTGTAGGTGGATGGAGGTCCCTTGTCGGGGAGTTCTCTGGGGAGCACAGCAAGGGTGGTGTGCTCGGCATTTGTGGGGAGTGAAGTGAATCATAGTCTATTGCCAGGTCTCCCTCACTACCCAGCCCTATGGTGTTTTCCTCTTCCTCCTCGGCAGCCTGACTCGTGCTCGGCCCTGCGAGTGCACTGGTAGATGGTGCTGCTGCCTCTGTTGTCAGTGGTTCTCCGCCTGATGGTGCCCCTAGGTACAAAGATGCATTTGTAAATTGAGTGCCGATGTATTACAGTCAGTACAATTAAAGCATTCCACATGTCCTTGCATCTCCTTAGAATGTGTTCCACTGTTTCATGTCTTGTGATTCTGCACTGCCATATTTTGCTAACTTCTGCTGACTACATGTACCATGATGCTTGTCTCTTGTATGTTGGTTACAGTACTGTGCTGGGGTTTGGCTGTGCATTGTGTCTAATGGGGAGGTGTCTGGTAGGGTGTGTCATGATGCGCATGCTTCTTACCTGTAGCTGTAGCTCTGGCTGAGCTGTCCAGGGTCCCAATTCCGGTCACGCTCTCCCTCTCAATGGTGCTGGAGACCAGTTCCTCCAGCTCGGTGAGGGGTGGCGCCGGGTTCCTACCTCCACCTGTGACTCCAGCCTGCCTCTGGATCTCAGCCTTCTTCCGTTTGGTCAGGCTGCGGATGTCATAGAAGCGCTTCTTCAGCTCATCAAGGGACCTGGGGGTGACACCTACAGCTTTGACCTTTTGGGCGATTTCACTCCAGAGCCTCCTCTTGGTGCTGTCAGGCACATTGAGGGACAGCTTCCCGAATAGCTGCCGGTGCACCCTCACCACCTCCTCAACCAACACCTGCAGCTCGATGCTGCTGAACTTTGGCTTCCTTTTCTGGCTGGACTTCTGGCTCTCACTAGGGTTTGCCATCTTGATCTGAACAGTTCACTACCTCCTACTCCCACTGCTGCTAACTGTGAGTGTTCAGCTCAGGCTGGCTCTCCAGAAAGTTCTTAATTAGCTGCACCTGCCAGGGTTGCCACTCCCTGTTTGGGTGGGGGAGGGGGATCCACCTCATTGGCTGAATCGGCTTTTACCAAATCGGCTTTTACCGAATCGGATTTTAACGAATCGGTAAAATCCGATTCGGATTTTACCGATTCGGTTTCTTCAATGCTTTCCTATGGGCTTTTTGCCCATGGGTGTGTTTTCATACCTCCGATTCGGTAATTGCCGAATCGGATTTTACCGACTCGGCTATTTCCGATTCAGTGGTAGCCGATTCGGCTATTTCCGATTCGGTGGTAGCCGATTCGGTACTTTCCGATCCGGTCCGTGCCGAATTGGTACGTAGCGATTCACATTACCGATGCCGACCGATTCGGTATTATTTCGCTGTTTGTTTGCTACATCTCGTTTTCCGATTTCAGACTACCGATTCGGCCAGCCTCGGTATTTTGAATTCGGAAAATCCCTTTTACCTACATCGGGCCCTAAGTGTGGGAGGGTATACTCAGACGTGAGTCCCTAGCTCATTGCCCCATCAGGATTCAAGCAAGCCGGGCCGACGACGGCTGAAATGCCAGAAACCGGTCCCCGGAAGCTTGTCTCCTTCCCAGTATAAGAATTGGCTTGGTAGTTTGGTTTGCCCTGTTCCCATCATGCACTGGGACAGGAACAGACTAATTTGCATGTAGCCAGGTTCTGAGCTGGGATGGTGCGGTGAGCTAAAAAACGGTGATGGATCAAGCCCTGATCTCTTGACTGGGTAGGAGTATTCTGCATCATTCAGAAACTCTGTCCTTCACCTTTTCCAATATTGATTTTATCCACACTAAGTGTGGGAGGGTATACTCAGACGTGAGTCCCTAGCTCATTGCACCATCAGGATTCAAGCAAGCCGGGCTGAGGACGGCTAAAATGCCAGAAACTGGTCCACGGAAGCTTGTCTTTTTCTCAGTATAAGAATTGGCTTGGTAGTTTGGTTTGCCCTGTTCCTATCATGCACTGGGACAGGAACAGACTAATTTGCATGTAGCCAGGTTCTGAGCTGGGATGGTGCAGTGAGCTAAAAAAACAGTGATGGATCAAGCCCTGATCTCTTGACTGGGTAGGAGTATTCTGCATCATTCAGAAACTCTGTCCATCACCTTTTCCAAAATTGATTTTATCCACACTAAGTGTGGGAGGGTATACTCAGAGGTGAGTCCCTAGCTCATTGCACCATCAGGATTCAAGCAAGCCGGGCCGACGACGGCTGAAATGCCAGAAAACGGTCCCCGGAAGCTAGTCTCCTTCCCAGTATAAGAATTGGCTTGGTAGTTTGGTTTGCCCTGTTCCCATCATGCACTGGGACAGGAACAGACTAATTTGCATGTAGCCAGGTTCTGAGCTGGGATGGTGCAGTGAGCTAAAAAACGGTGATGGATCAAGCCCTGATCTCTTGACTGGGTAGGAGTATTCTGCATCATTCAGAAACTCTGTCCATCACCTTTTCCAAAATTGATTTTATCCACACTAAGTGTGGGAGGGTATACTCAGACGTGAGTCCCTAGCTCATTGCACCATCAGGATTCAAGCAAGCCGGGCCGACGACGGCTGAAATGCCAGAAACCGGTCACCGGAAGCTTCTCTCCTTACCAGTATAAGAATTGGCTTAGTAGTTTGGTTTGCCCTGTTCCCATCACGCACTGGGACAGGGACAGACTAATTTGCATGTAGCCAGGTTCTGAGCTGGGATGGTGCAGTGAGCTAAAAAACGGAGATGGATCAAGCCCTGATCTCTTGACTGGGTAGGAGTATTCTGCATCATTCAGAAACTCTGTCCATCACCTTTTTCAAAATTGATTTTATCCACACTAAGTGTGGGAGGGTATACTCAGACGTGAGTCCCTAGCTCATTGCACCATCAGGATTCAATCAAGCCGGGCCGACGACGGCTGAAATGCCAGAAACCGGTCCCCGGAAGCTTGTCTCCTTCCCAGTATAAGAATTGGCTTGGTAGTTTGGTTTGCCCTGTTCCCATCACGCACTGGGACAGGAACAGACTAATTTGCATGTAGCCAGGTTCTGAGCTGGGATGGTGCAGTGAGCTAAAAAACGGTGATGGATCAAGCCCTGATCTCTTGACTGGGTAGGAGTATTCTGCATCATTCAGAAACTCTGTCCATCACCTTTTCCAAAATTGATTTTATCCACACTAAGTGTGGGAGGGTATACTCAGACGTGAGTCCCTAGCTCATTGCACCATCAGGATTCAAGCAAGCCGAGCCGACGACGGCTGAAATGCCAGAAACCGGTCCCCGGAAGCTTGTCTCCTTCCCAGTATAAGAATTGGCTTGGTAGTTTGGTTTGCCCTGTTCCCATCATGCACTGGGACAGGAACAGACTAATTTGCATGTAGCCAGGTTCTGAGCTGGGATGGTGTAGTGAGCTAAAAAACGGTGATGGATCAAGCCCTGATCTCTTGACTGGGTAGGAGTATTCTGCATCATTCAGAAACTCTGTCCATCACCTTTTCCAAAATTGATTTCATCCACACTAAGTGTAGGAGGGTATACTCAGACGTGAGTCCCTAGCTCATTGCACCATCAGGATTCAAGCAAGCCGGGCCGACGACGGCTGAAATGCCAGAAACTGGTCCCCGGAAGCCTGTCTCCTTCCCAGTATAAGAATTGGCTTGGTAGTTTGGTTTGCCCTGTTCAAATCATGCACTGGGACAGGAACAGACTAATTTGCATGTAGCCAGGTTCTGAGCTGGGATGGTGCAGTGAGCTAAAAAACGGTGATGGATCAAGCCCTGATCTCTTGACTGGGTAGGAGTATTCTGCATCATTCAGAAACTCTGTCCATCACCTTTTCCAAAATTGATTTTATCCACACTAGGTGTGGGAGGGTACACTCTGACGTGAGTCCCTAGCTCATTGCACCATCAGGATTCAAGCAAGCCGGGCCAACGACGGCTGAAATGCCAGAAACCGGTCCCCGGAAGCTTGTCTCCTTCCCAGTATAAGAATTGGCTTGGTAGTTTGGTTTGCCCTGTTCCCATCATGCACTGGGACAGGAACAGACTAATTTGCATGTAGCCAGGTTCTGAGCTGGGACGGTGCAGTGAGCTAAAAAACGGTGATGGATCAAGCCCTGATCTCTTGACTGGGTAGGAGTATTCTGCATCATTCAGAAACTCTGTCCATCACCTTTTCCAAAATTAAACCCACACATTCAGCGGTGTTAAGAACAAAGCACATGATGCAATAAAATACATTCAGAGGTGCAGCGCAAGAAGACACATGATGCCTAAAACATTCAGAGGTGCAGCGCAGGGAAAGGAAGACACATGATGCATAAAAACATTCAGAGGTGACAGAACAATACAATAGCGCAAAAACACACAGTAGGCAATTACCATCCTAAACATAGCAGGTAACCACATTGCGCAAAACTCACATTAGCAATTACTATTAAAAACATAGAAATTACATACCAGCCCCCATCTAATAAAGGGACTAAAAGAACCCTGTGTCCAGAATGTCAGGGCGCGCTGCCATGAAGCGCCAGTCAGGGGTGCGCCGCTGGTGCAAAACCTAAGCGTAGCAGTTGCCCACTACTTGCTGGGCACCTGGGAATACACAAGACCTAAACGGTGCAGCTGCCCACTAATTGCTGGGCAGCTGGGAACTTCAATACTGCGACAGGGTCCTCACTGACCCTTAGGCGCAAACCACGCCCACGCTGGAGCCACACAGGCTCTGTCACTACTCGCAGAAAGTTGGAGCCACACAGGCTCTGGACATCGCATATGTCCCAAAGGTTGGAGCCACACAGGCTCTGAAAACCACTGTGCCCCCTTGAGCCTCGCAGGGCTTGTGAAACTAAATGGCCCTCAAACCTCGCTGGACTCGTAAATCAGAATGGCACCCATAGCCTCTCAGGCTCTGAAGAAATATGCGCCGTCGTTGGAGCCTCTCAGGGCTCGTAGGGAAGTCACCCAACTCCGTAGGAGTCCCACTCGGGGAACTCAAAATTATAAAATGCCCCCTGAGAGCCTCTCCGGGCTCTCCCTCACGTTGGGGCGACACACTGCCAACCGGGGCCGCCCGTGGCTTCACACTGCCAATGAGCGCGAGCTTGTGCTACTGGGGGGGCGGACACCGACAATGTGTCCCGGCGCCCCTCCCTTGCTTCTGCCCCACTCACCGGTTCAGCGCGCCGGTCTTCTCTCTCTCCCTGGGGCTCCCTCAGCACAAGGGAGCCCCAGCAGCAGGCCACGCTCTTCTGTTCACCCGGTCCCCCATCTCGGGACCGGGTCTTCGCTGGCTCACGCTCTCCTTAGTTCCCAGGGCTCCCTCAGCTAACCCTGGGCGGAGTTGGCGGAGTGGGGCTTCGCGGAGCTACGCGAAGTGGGCGAGAAACTACGCCTACCTCCGCACTCCGCGTAGCCCCACTCCGCAAACACCACTGGCCGCCAGCCCCACCACCCGCCTCCCTCCCGCCCTCCCTAAATACTTTAAATTAAAGGAGTCAAATAATTTAAAACGCACTTACCTTGCCCGCCGCTGCCCGCCGCGTCCCCGGGGCTCGCTATCTTCCGTCTTCCGTCTTCTTTACTAATGCGCATGCGCGGGCGGCCGCGCATGCGCATTTCTCATGAGAAAGCGGCGGGCAAGGTAAGTGCGTTTTAAATTATTTGACTCCTTTAATTTAAAGTATTTAGGGAGGGCGGGAGGGAGGCGGGTGGCGGCCAGCTACGCTCCGTCTGCGGAGCGTGCATAGTGCCGCCTGGCTATGCCTGCTCCGCAAAATGCGGAGTAGGCGGCACTACGCACACTCCGTGCACGGAGCGTAGCTGGCCGCCCACCCCTACCCTCAGCACACGGGAGCCCCGCAAGCACCAACAGCCTTCTTCCCTCGTGCCGCGGCCTCGGGCGGGACTTCCGGTCCTTCTCCGGGGGCCGCGCTGGGATTGGCCGGCTGGCCTAGCACTTCCGGGTCGCCGCGGGCAGCGCGGCGGCCCGTTTCAGGGACTCAGAGGCTGGGGGAGAATTTACCGAGGAGTGGGCTCCCTCGAGTAGAAATCTAAAAATAGCAAATAAGCGAGGTTGGCACTCACTAGGGCCACCAAAAGCAGGGTGGGCACCTGCAAAGTAAATAAAGCGCTCCCAGCTCTAAATGACAATCCACAGCGCTCCCAGGTGCTTTTAGAGCAGGAATAAGGCACTCTTAAGCGCCAAAGGAAATTTAAAGCGCTCCCTGCGCTAACATCAGAGATAAAGCGCCCCCAGGCGCCTGGGATGAAAGCAAAGTCCCCCATGATTCCAGGACAGGCAAAGGGGTCCCCACGAAGTCCTCCAGGCACCCAGGGGCTGGGCAGGGCCCAGGGATTCCCCTGGGCCCAAGCAGCAGCACGCCCCTGGCAGATTCAAGTTGGAAACAAGAACAAATTGGAAGGGGACACAGCCCCTTCTTATACAGGGAAAAGTCTTTGAAGTCTTTGTGCAGGCAGTGTGAGAACCAGCTAGAACTGGTTATAGGGAAGTCCCTTCAGTATCAGGAACAGAGGTGGCAGTCAGCCATCGGGGGGGGTGGAGCCAGCATTGTGGTCAGGCAGGCACAGCCCTTCACTATCAGGTGCCATCTCCTCCCACTTCCCTGGCAGCAGATGCTCCCTTTCATCCATGGGCTGACTCAGACAACCTCCTGGGCTCTCCAGCCCCTGTCACCCTCAAACCAGACAGTCAATCCACAAGCAGGCCCAGGCACTCCTGGACTAGGCTCACCAGCAAATCACACGCCAGACACAAATTACACAAATATACCAACTTCTAAAAGTGGCACTTCTAGACTAGACACAGTCATGCCGCATATACCATTACGCAGCACTCAATCTCACGAGTTTGCACATATCAAACTCGCCCCTGCACTCCCCACACGTCAGGAACTACCATGGGCATACATATTCCCCATTCATTCCTATGGGAGGGCTGGTCACTCACCACACATACACAGAGAGCTCAAGCACTTTACACTGTACCACAGTGAAAAAGTGCGCAGAGGCCTAAAATCACCAATACCAGGTCACAGAAACAGGCTAGGAAAAAGCAAAAAGTCTAGGCGCGAATTTGCGGATTTTTTTTTTGTGTTCGCGCGGGTTTCTGCCAGGTCGCGAGGGTTTTTGTACAATTTCGCAAACGCGAACTTACCTGTCGGGTCGCAAGTTTTGCGAACTTGTTGTTTCTACGTGTCCAGCCTGTTTGGGACACTCTTCTTCATCACTGCCACCCTCTGTCACCACTGCAACTCTCTGGTTTTCCCATGCCACCCTCTGGCTCACCCATGCCACCCTCTGTTTCATCACAGCACCCTCTGGTTGTCCAGTGTACATTATTGTGGCAAAGCAAAGCACATCTTCCCTGCCTCAAGTGACCTGAATTAATTTGGGGCTGATTAATGTGTCACAGAATATTTTTTTAGCTGGCACCTGCTTCCTTAGTGCTTCCTGATTAGTGATCTTTTGCACTTGCTAAGTGCTTTCATTGTTGCAAAATTAGTTACAACACCTGCCCTGCCCCAACTGACAATAATGAATTAGGGGCTGATTAATGTGTCACTGGATTTGAACTTCCAGCCTGGCTCCTGCTTGTCTCCCTTAGCTGTAATTCAGGACCTTTGTGGCATATGTGTAACTATTCTGAGGGTCAGAGCAGGGTCACATAATAGTTGCAAGTAGCCAACTGAACTCTGGAGGGGCCCCTCAGGAAGCACTACAGGAAATGGCTACTAATGATGAGCTTGAACTTTTGAACCTGGTAAGTAGTTTCAGTTTTGCTAAGATCGTATTTCTGCAATTTAGCGCTTATTCGCGGGGCGCGAAGTTGAACTGGGAAGCAGCGAACTCACGCGAACAGTGCGAGCAAGCCATAAAATCCGCTGCTCGCGGATTTGCGGATTTTGCGGGAAATTCGCGAATCTCGCGGATTGCGAATTTACTGAAAATCCGCAAAATCCGCAAGCGGAACGGATTTTCCGCCCATACTTAAACACATGGTAAGTT